>NW_011967177.1:224215-279532 GCF_000949405.1 Vollenhovia emeryi | reverse complement strand
TCTGTTTTATCCGTGAAGATCGGCTTTTCCCATAAGAGTATGTGTAAAATCAGTGTAAATTAAAATAGTTATATCTCAGCAACCATTTAGTGGATGCATTTTTACTTTTCTGCAATAAATTATAGAAAGACTAAAAGAACAATTTCACAAATTTTTAGCGACTTTGTACTATTTTGAAGATAGGTCCGATACATCCTTAAATATCTCTCGTTTGTTTTTCCTCTCTTTACCGAATTTTAGCTCTGGATGTACTCTGGCCCTATTGCAAATTTCAGACAAATTATTAATTAAATAATATCTGAACAAAATGGTGACGGGCGAAATAAAAGAGATACGCCCGCGTTTATAAAAGAATGTGAAAATCATTAACTAAATCAGTATGCGAGTTAACAATCTCCGCAATAAATATCATCGGTTAGGGGCAGATAAGTTTGATCGACCGTCAATTTGATATCTCGAAATTGCATGGTATTGCCTCAGCGCCTAAGTCTTATTCTATCAATTTAGTGATCAATGCGGCCGATCCATCAGTACGAGCCGCTCGTTACGCGGGATTTCCCGTCAGTAAGTAGATTATGCGCATTGTTAATGACCGTAAAGCGCACACCGCGAGCGCGATGATTTAGTTAATCCACAAAATATTATTATTACCCGTATATTGTGAGTCTGACCGTTCTATAATACCCTTTTGTGCGGTGGTTGAAACGCTTCCCGATTCTCCTTCGAATTTCCGCTAAATTATCATAGCGTTTCATGCGCGCGCGCGCACAAAAGAGGAAGAGAGAAGGGAGGGGGGGGGGGGGGGAGAAGCTGTTATTACTCCGTAATATATTTCCTTTCTGCACTCGAAATCGATCAAAGAAGATTATTTTATTTCAACGCTCGTAAATATTTTCGCACGTAGTCAAGTTTCGCGAAAAAATTGGTTAAATTGTGAAATAAAATTTTCTGTTTTCAACGTATCGGGTTGACGCATAAGTTCGTCCCGTTTTTAAACACTCGCGCACTTTATATACGAATTCGATCTGCTATCAACTTCACACTTATACGACGTATTAAACATATAAAAGTAACAATTGAACGGAAACTTTACTGTCAAATTTGTTGTCGTCGATTGATGTTTGTGAGTCGTGTAAATTTATATAAAGACGGATAAAAATAAGCATCGCTTTCGGCATATTATGCTTTTTTATCTTCGAAAAGGCAAGACTGCTGTTTAGACCAAAAGAAAAATATGTTCTGTCTACGGAGAAGACGCTATTGAGGATTCCACCGTTCGTAAATGGCTCCGACGATTCCGCAATGGAAATTTTAATCTCACGGATAAGAAACGTTTCTGGACGGTCTTCCGAAATTGACAGTCACGAAATCTTGGCCTTGATTGAAACTGATCGTCATAAAACAACTCGTGAGATTGCTGATGTCACTGATTAAATGTGTATCGACAAAATACAATAGGTATGAAATATTTTGTTTAAAAAGCGGGACGGACGTATGCGTCAACCCAATACAACGCACATAAGAGGATATTTCATAAATTCGTGATAATGTTTTGGAATGAAATTCGATTGTCGTGGGTTGCTGCACGCAATTAACAACAGTAATTAGTAATTAGTGATTATCGACGGGGTGTCAAACAATTAGTCCAAAGCACAGCACCTCTGGATCTCTCCCTGGAGGATTAAGATGAGTACGAGATGGGGTCGGGTTTGGTTGTACCAACTAATATCCTTTAGTCTTATCCTTATTATTATCCTCCCCTTAGGATACGCGACTACTTGGAGCAACAAGGCGTTTCGTTAACCAGGCGTCGGCTGATATTAAAGCACATCCTTAGCCTCGTATACTAATTTTACGCGAGGGCCCAACTACGTGCCGGATGAGCCTTTAAACCGGAGCTTCCCTCCACAAAGCTGGGGTCTAAATTCATAAGAGGCTTGTGCATCGTGCAGAAATATTTTTTACTTGTTCACATTTTTTTCTGTTCGAATAATTATATCAAAAACACTTTTTCTATTTATTCCTAGTATTTTCATTATTTTCTTGTCCTGCTTCTCCATCTCTCTTTCAGTTATTCAAAATTTTATTGTACCAGTCGTGATATCGTTTTACATAACAAAATAATACTTCGTGTATTTAAAGATTAAGTTTATGAAATATTCCACTCCAAAACTTTATTCCATCGTCATCTATTCTAAAAAATGCCAGGAGTCTTTTATCGTAAGTTCTGAATGACAATCGTAAATTTCATTTTAAGAAAAACCTGTCGTTAAAACTTAATATTTTCGAGAGATAAAGCGTGTAGAATTAAAAAAAATGAGAAGAAAAACTCTCACTAAAGAGAGGTAAATCGCGAGTAACACGCGCGAAGAGGATCGTTCGCTCCCCGCGGCGTGCCTCTCCGCTTCTCTCACCGCGCGTGAGAGATTTACGAGCCCTCCGCCCTCCGCCGGCACGGGAGTTATGCAGAAACGTCGGACATACGACGACCCTCGTGGCATCTCCTTTCGTGATGTTCTCGTGGGTTTAGTAGCGTCGATTAGGCGGCTCTTAGAGGGCTCGGGAGCCGCCCCTGAGTGGCTACAAAGTGAAACGTAGAAAAGGAGCAACCCTATATTCTGCTCGGGTATCTCTCCCACTCTCTCTCTCTATCTCTCTTTCTCTTTCTCCTGCGTTTTGAACGCGCATTCTCGTCCTTCCTCGCCGTAGTCGAGACCGCTACCACTCGTCTCGAAGAAGAGCGACGATACCGGTACTAAAGCATTAATTAATAGCGACTGCTCGCTCGCTCGAAACGGTATTACGGTGTACCGGGGCTATCTTCGTTTTATGGATACAGGACGTTTCGAGGATGTACCTTTTTCCCGGCGCGCTTCTCTGGCAGTAAAAGCCGTCACGAGGGAAGACAGAAAGACTCGTCGGTGGCTCCTTTCGTTTCTTCCGACCGGCCGGCCTTCCTCCAGATTGTCTCTCTCAGAGCGAAATGTTTCTAACAATTTCGTTGACGATATACCGTTCGGATGATCTTAGCCATCGAGGTTTTGCCAATCGAGACTGACGTTGCTGAGGAATGCGGAGCAAAGGTATGGGATGACGCTAATTAAGAGCAGAGAATCGCGGAGGCGGAGAGAGGACTAGTAGACTACTAAAATTTATGTACGAGAATGCTCTGACAATATTTCTCCCGGGGGAGCAGCCCGAGAACACTGCAGAGGTGTAACAAACCATAAAGTAAGAATTGAAACTTCAAGGAAATGTAGGAAACGATTTTTAGCTATCAAAGAAAGAATTGACTACAAATTTTTATGATCGGAAACAGCTTTTGCAATAATTCTAAAGACATGTATCAACATCTGGATAACATTAAATTCATTATCAATTTAATTACTATAATTGCACTATTCTAGCTTTAGTCCGAAACTGCGTTTCAAACCCCCGACGTTAATCGGTGCACGGTTTTCTAAGTGGAAAAAGTATTCATGAAAGATGCAGCTCGACTGTATGTCGGTACAATTTTCTATTTATTTGATCGTAAAAGCCATGTCGCGCACTTTCTCTCTCATTGTAAGAATCTTAATTCTAAAAGCTACTAAATTCTCACAAACGCGTCACCCGACGTTTATCGCATCTTCTTACGGGTTTTCGGCGAAAACGCCGAGCGGTACAGGATTCATCGAGCAACCATATTTTTATTCCCGCGTAAAAGCTGCGACCCCCTCTCGCCAACGACTCGCACGCTCGACTACCCTTTGTCTTCCCCCATCGAGAGGGCCCGTCGCTTCGGCGGGCGCTCTTCGCGCCAGCCTGATTTCCTCTAAACTCGCGAATAAAAGTTTACACCGCGAGCGGCGTCGCGAGGGTGCACCGGGAGAAGCATCATAAAATCGGGATTCAATATCGTAAACGGCGGACGGGGCAAGGGGTGACAAGACGAGGGCTTCGGGCAGCGACGGGGGCACGTCGTATGTGTCACGAGGATGTCAAGGGACGCCGCCAGTTAAAGGGACCGTAGATATACGCGCATCGTACGCGAAAGCCCGCGTGCAGACGCGCAATATTCGGCAATGTAGTCGTAAACGTATACTGTTACGCGCAGCAACTCATATCTGGCATATTTATAATTAAAAAAAAAAAGTTTTTTTAAATAGAAAACTCCCCTAATTAACACCCTTGCTAAATTGTAGTTTCATTCTTCCCCCCACTCTGTCCTTATACCGTAACTCATTCATCTGCACCTACTTTTTGTCTCCATGATTTTCCCTTTAAAAACTTTTTGAACATTCGTTATAAAAAAAAGTTCCTATTTTGACGAACCACGTGTCATATGCTAACCTTAATTCGTTTCGCTTCTCAGAATCAATCACCCTCTCCAATATTAGAACACGTTGCATTATTGGATAATCACGAGACACGGTAGCGTCTCGCGCCAAGTTATAAGCGACAAATTTTATGTCTCAACGGAAATCTAATTATCTATTTTGTCGAATAAAGATCCCTCTTGAACCGACAATGAGTTTAGCTCTAAGTCGTAAATCACAGCAAATGCACTGTCGACTCACTTGTGCCAAATAGAGTCTTCTGAGCGCGAACAATTGATACGATTTTACATCCTTAGACCTCAAGTTGCATCTCGAATGTAACAACACGTGAAAACGGAGAGGGGCATTCGCCGTGGGAAACTTTCGCTGGGCAAGTCGAACGACCGTCATAGAGACATACCGGAAACAGCGATTTCTCTATTCTTGCTTTATATCTAAACGTTGAATTCGATTTTTGGGTCCTTGTATCGCTTTAACGCTGCGCGCGTTTGTATTGTATATACTTGCATCAACTCGAAATCAGATGGCCGCATATATCCAAATATGCGGTGAGAATATGGACCAACAATTCTAATTATATATTTAGCTCTAAATGTTGTTGCCTGATTTTCATCTCAAATTCACATTGAATATAATAGTTGTGTTAGGTAAATATATCCGAGAGAAGCAAACGTTTCGCATTTAGCGTTAAATATGCTGAGAGAATACGAACACCAGCATAGATTGTAATGAGAATATTTAAATGACTCGTTTTCGCGGATATTTTTACATCAAATTACACTGAATGCTGTGCGTACATAAAATATATGTAATTACTGATAGAGGATTAAAAAATTTACTGCTACTATTAAATTGCTATGAAAACGCTGTTAGGACGGAAGTTCTCTGTATCTCCAACTCGATATCTCTATTCTGTATAGATTTTCTCTCTATAAGCTCTACAATCACGAAAACTACAACGAATCTAACACGACTTGTCAACCCAAATCGTCGAAAATAGTTGACTCACTTAGATTGCTTATGAATATCACTTAAGCGCAAAGTTATGGAGACTATCACAGAATACTGAATGTGTTACACTTATATATTTCTGTGTCTTTTGCATTTGCAGTGCAATGCAAGCTGCATTGCATGTTTATGCACTTTCAGAGAGTCAACGATGCGAGTTGATTGGCTATACATTTCTCGAAACTAGAACTTGGACACAATTTTTGGATCGTGGACGCAAGACTTTACAGAGCATTTTGACTGATTACAGGCGTACATTTTTACAGATTTTCTGCATTTAACAGCGGCCACGAGGTTTTCCGTCAAACTGGAACGGATTTGTTCCGATTCTTCTGTCGAGGGGAAACGCGGGAGATAAAATGCAGTTGAAGTGTCCCCACTTCTCGCGGTATAATCTACCGAGACGGCCGGTCGTGTGTCAACGTTTCGATCTTTTTCTTTCGCTCCAGCGAAATCGCATGGCGCTCAAAGAGTTAAGTCCGTTGGAGAAGAATGACTTTTTACGCGACACGCACACGTGTTGCGTGTCTGTGGATGCACGCAGTTGATCCTCCCCGACCTCATGCTCTCTTCTCACTCCCACTGTCCCCGCGAGTCTACGGGCGTCTCTCCTTTCCCTGCCTCTCGAGAATGCTCGTGTAGGTAGTTTGACACGGTCGTAAAAGACGGGCGTTTTAATACAATTTACAAGAAAGTATCGAGCCGGACGGCGCGCCTCGAGCCGCTCTACTGGGTGTGTCGGGTGAAATCGACCGGCGATCGATTGGCATTCGTGCCCTCTTTCTCCTCGTTAACGCCGGGATTCGCGAATTATATCTGTCACGAAAACGCGACCGGGTTAATTGCGCCGCGCGGGCCGAAAGAAGGCCCGGACGATTTACGGCCGGAGTGACAATTTAATTCTCGGCAGACATGAGAACAGGACAGCGCCGGTAACACTTAATTATTAATCGGCAGCTGTTGAAAGATCGGTAATTGGTATGCGATGCTCGTTAAGATATACTTCTGTTCCTCTGAAAATGTTTCTTACACGGGAATTTATAAAGATGCAGACGGGCATTTCGAGAAACCGTAGCAAACAAACTGCGCGCGTGTGTGTATGCGAGAAATCTTATACTCATTATTAATAACAGTATTTAATTTTGTTTTCGTGACGAGAAGGAATCATCCAATTAAACGAAATGAAGATGACTTGTAAAAAGTACGAAACTTCAAGTATTAAAATCAAGATATTCTCAAGAATGCAGTCCTTTTCCGATTTATTTCAGGGCATCGGCACTCTGGGGCTTTTACCGAGATACGACTGTTCCGATAGTCTCTTGCAAATTCCGCGACTTCTGAAACCGCACCGAGTAGGAAGACGGCAAGGACGGTCTCGTTATCCAAAACTTGTGTTTTTCGCGAGAGAGGCGTCGAGTGCAACTCGATGATTCCCTCGGGCATTCCCGAGGCGGAAATTGCTCGCCACGGAGATTAAGGAGCTTCGAAGAGGCGAGGATGCTTCGGTAGACGCTTTGATCGCTCCTCTCTCTCTCTCTTTGCTTCTTTCACTCTCGCCGTCTTCGCTATTGTACTAAGGAGGACCGTTTTTAATAAGCGACAATTAGCCAGACGAGGGAGAGCGTCGTAGGCGCCGGTCCTTACCAGGCGGAGATTTTTGTACCGCTTCATGGTTGTCTCGTTGTCGCCAGTTATACGTTACCGAGACATCGCGAGTGACTGCCTCGTAAAGCTCGTGAAATATTGCATTTGACGCCACGAGCGATTCTCTTAAACGCCCTCCCTAGAAGCTTGTGGGAAGATGATCGAAACCCTATCTCCGTGTCTGCGCTCGTGCGCGCCACCCAGAATTTTCCGTCGCTCACGCTATTCGCGACTTACGACCGTTTGCCTCGACCGTTGGACTTGATAAAATTATCATATCTTCAAGTTTGTAAAAGACAAAAGTTGAAATTCGTCAAAGGGCAAACTCTACAAGGCTTTTATACGAATTGCTAATACAAACGCGTATTGCAGAAATAAAAGGCGGTATTAATCGTAAAATTACACGTAGAACTGATACAAGGCTGATAAGTGCAGTATCGCTTATTGTTTAAAGAATTAAATATCACAGAAGGATAGATTAAAAGTCTGTGCCGTTCCTATCCGATCTATTTAAACACGGAGACAATACGGTTATCCATTTAGTTGTTTGGTAATGGGGGAAAAAATATGATATTAGTTGGCACTTTCGCGCGCACAAGTAACATTGGCTGAATAATTTTCAGCCGGATTTGAAATTGATGAAAGCATAATGGATAACGTTATCAAGCGGGCATTAATGGTATGCATTATATCGAACACCCGACGATGGAGATTAAGCACAATTATACGCGATCGACGGCGCGGTGCATCACGAGATTAGTGCGCGAATCCGCAACGGCATAAATCCGAGGTTCGGCGCAGTTTTACTTGTGCCGCGGGAAAGATCGAAGAGAGCGCAGAAACGGACTGTGGCGAATTATGGACGATCAACGGAAGCCGATCGCCGAGCCATTCGAAATCAATTAATTATCGGGATAATTAAACTTTCAGCTTTCACGTGCAGCCCGCGGGCGATTAACGCGGAACGTTAATTTCGATCTCCCGAGTTCGTAACCGCGATGCACTCGCATTCAAAATCTCGCTGAATTTTCCCCCGGTCGCGCGCAACCGGCCATGAGTCAAATAGCGCGCAAAGCTGATCGACATGAATCTTGCAAATCTATTATCCGCTAAGTCGACAACTTGCGTTTCGAAGCGCGCAATCGGCGGGACGATTTAACAGATCAGTCGTTTAAGGAAAGAAATTCGTACAATGAAGCACGATGGACTCCGCCTAATTAGATAACTCTACGTGTATTCTCTGCGAGATGGGTTCTACATTTTGTTTTACGGTCGCACCAAATGAAGCCAACTGCACGCGATACTACTTTTTCCTACTGGATTGCCTGCGAGAGCCAATCGGCATTTAGCCTTAAGAGTCACCTGATCTAAAACTCTGCATCCTTAGGTTCACCAACGTCGCTTAACTTAAGCCTAGCTTAATTCGTTCTTTGTCTCTTTCCAACTTTTACTCTAGAAAGAGACAACCGTGAATTAAACTAAGATTAAAGTTAAGCGACGTTCGGTGAAACCGGGCCTTATTGGTCCTCGCGAGCAATCCAGTAGGAAAAGCAGTATCGCGTGCCGTTGATTTTACTTTGTAAGCACTGAACTACCGAGACCGCATATCCCCTGAACAACTATCGCAACCTTGATAGCGACACAGTTGATCAAATACTTAAGTGGCATCCCCTTATCTACGTCGGCCTCGTGACGAATCCGCGTAATCCGCGACGACCTCGCGGCGATCGATTCGATAAACCCGTAGCGAAATCGCGAGTGTAGACGTTCCTGATAATTGTCGGCGGTGCAGCGACACACAGCAAGTGGCAACGCTCGGGGGTGGTTTTGCGCGTCGGGGGTGGGTTATAACAGACCGCAGCGGCAGCCACACATTTCGGTGGCGCTCGCTCACTCGCTCGCTCGCGCAGGCCACATTATTTCGTGATTGTCGCCGGGCCGCCGGTGGAGTGAGAAGAATGTGTTAATTTTGTGGCGATGTGTCAATGTGCACCCCCCCTGTCTCCCGATCCTGCCCCTGTCGGCGTCCTTCCACCCTCGCGCGTGTCCTTTTCCACCGTCCCGGATACCGACACGCTCTCCCTCGATCTCGTTTTCAATGTGTACACGCGTGTGCGTGTTTTTGCGGCGTCTATCTCTTTTGCTCGGCGAGAGCGGCCGGATTGTTCGATAACAGATCGGCCTCGATATTAATTCAGACCGCGACGAAAACAATCCCATCGACACGTCGATCGCGCAAAATTACGCCTATCGCTGTCCTATCGGTTGCGCGGGATATAAACTTTTCGAGCGTACTTCGGGATTCGCATTTTTTGACAAATTTGGGGCGAACCGCATGAAACTGTCAACCACTCACGGAATATTTCATTCGCATTATAAAAATCAGGCTCATTGAATATTTTCGTAAAAACAGTACACGCGGCCGTGCGTTCATTACGCTAAAAAAAGAACATAAATAAAATAAAACAAGAAACCTGTAAATTGCTAAGATTTTAAAACGTAAGTTCATAGTTATTTACAATAATTAAATTTAGTCTTATTTGGAAACGGAAGAGAATGTAAAACCTGCGCTAATTTAGCGAGCTCGCAAATCCAAATGCAGACTGTACCGTTTACTTTGTAAATTTAAATTTTGCAGCTGCTAATGAACAAAATCCAAAGTATAAACAGTTTTTAGGAAACCTCGGAAGGACGATGTCCGCAGTCTCGTCGCAGTTGCGTCCGACGCGACGTTCGCGCGAAGCAATTTCGCGGATTCCGCTCGCTCGTGAAAAAGCGGCACAACGAGCGGCATTCGTTTCGCGCCGGACAAATTGACCGGCACGAAGTTCGGCACGAATTATTAATTGTCTGCGCCCGTCTTTTTTACTCCTTTCCACCGGAGGACTTGGCGAGAGGAACAAGGGCGACACAGAGACCTGTCGATTTATTTATTGACCGGTCGCCCCTGGCATTCCGCCGCTGATCGCCGCTTTAACCCTTTCGTCGCTGAAGACGTCGTATCGCAAGACTGCGCGTGTTAAGCTCGTATCAGATTGAGATTAAGATTAGATTGAAATTTGATGACCAACCGGAACAAAGTTTACTAATTTCAAGCCTAATGATTTTTGCTCTTTGTATGAAATTCTTTGATGAAGCTTTCGCAAGGATCAATCTTGGCTGTGAGAATAAAAAGGAAACTAAATCCTTGCAACTACAGAGATCGTTACGATCGTAACTGATCTAGAGTTTATCGAAAAATAAAGCTGCTTCGAATAAATTAGACCTATTACTAGATCCTTATCATTATTCGTTAAAAAAATGATGAATAATTTAATTTGAACAATTTTTGTCAATTTCTGAGATTCCTAAACACACATGCGTATGAAATACACATTTTGTAAATATTGACGTTTGTCGTTTCTTAAAGATTACGCGTGTAAAAAAAATGATTGATAATTGGATTAACTTAAAAAACGCGAAACAGAAACGATCGTAAGATACGCCCGCACGGCGGCAATTATTCATCGAGATTTTATTGCCAATAAATTACCTCTTCTCCGCCGCGCGCTTTGTCACAGTATTTATTTACAACAACGAAAAAAATAGCGATTGATCGCTATTGCGGCGGTAACGGGCGATTCTCGCCCACTGATCCGGAAAGTCACGATACGCGACGGGTCGCAGCCGCCGCGAAAACGAATCGTATCGCGTTTAACATTTTTTTTCACCAGCCTATCTTCGCTCGCCCGCGAGATCTCGATGCGCTTTCATTTCAGACTACCACCGTGTTGCGCAAAAATAATATCGGCACGACGCATCGAGTGTGCTCGAGATTAATCGCGTTCCGGTTATTAATAAAGAGCATAAATAATGTGACGTTAACAAACTGTTAATGACGAGAATAAAAGGAGCCGCTCCGCAGTTACTGCACTTATTTCACAAAAAGAGCATCTTCACACGAAGAGAATTTCCTCTTAAAATTTGTCCTGAAAATCGTGTAATCGTGGGACAACATGGCATTTTGAAGAACTTTATAAGAGTTTTCTGAAATTTTGCTATACATTTTATTAGTAAAAAATGTATGATAAAATTTCAAAAACTCTCATAAAGTTCTTCAAAGTGCCATGTTGTCACACGGAGAGACTTTCCTCAGATTTATCCTGTCGTGTAATCGTGAGACAAGTTGGCATCTTGGAAGTTCAGTAAAACTTCCTAGTAAAATGTATAGCAAAATTTCAACAAACTCATAAAGTTCTTCAATTCAAAATACCATGCTATCCCACGACTACACGATTTCCACGGTAACTTTTAAGAGAAAATTCTCTCCGTGCATTATTGCGATTTTGTACGATATTCGCTCCTGTTGCGCATAAAAAAAAAACTAGACACCCGCGTTAACTATTAATTACATCGAGTGATGCGGGAAACACGCGCGGCGAATAAATTGTAAAAAGGTAATTGCACGTATTAAATATTCGCGTAATATCGCGAGGCGGGTCGACGCGCGGCGATAACGATTTATCGCGACCCGGATAAATATCCTCGGTGCGTAATCAAAGTTTCGTTGGCGGCCGGCGCGGCATCTCGCCCGGTGGCGCATAAACAGAATACAAATTAACAGCGCGCCGCAACAGGCTTATCACTGTCGAATCGACGCGTAAGCGTGCGGATAACGAGGAGCATTACATATCGCGTATGCCTGCCGTTCGCACGAGATTAGCGGCCATTCGGGCTCCTTGACACGTACAACGCGTAGATGCACCAGTCGTAAAAGCGCAAAGCGAGAGTGCGCGTTGATTCGAGGCTGCGGGAATTTCTATCGAGTAATCGGGGATGAGGCGTCGCGAGTGTATCTCGAGAATGCGGGAATCCAACGGAATTTTTTTTCTCTATAAAATTTGCACGTCGCTATGTTTGCACGCGAGAGCCGAATTAAAAATTTCTACGGCGCGCAACCGGAAATAACAAATTCAATTAAGTATCCTGAATAGTAATCCGCGCGTCGCGAGCGGCCAGCTTTATCGCGTCGCATGCATATCCGGTGGAAGAACCATAAATAATCCGAGCGGCGATGACGCTTATCGGTCGCGTTACGTCGCGCGCAATGGAGATGCGGTCATTAACGGACGGCACAACGGAGACCTTCCACGGGTCGAGAAATTCTGCGGTTCCGCAGAGAGATCCCCCCCGTTAAAGGACACACGATGCGTGGGGGAGTCATCTCGCCAATGGTCAGTTTCGCGCCGTTTACGCCGGAAACTGAAACGCGCTGCGCACCGATAGCACTGTCGGTGGACATTAATTGCGCCAGTATGTCGGATATCGAAAGCGCATGACTAGTAGGCCACGGAAGTGCCTGTAACCGGGTACGATGCGTCGAGCATCGGGACCGGAAGTGGGTCCGAAAATCCACCGTCAAATCTGCGGACAGAACATCCATCTGGGAACTTAAATTAAACTAACAATAAGCGATATTCCGTCGAAACAAAATGTGGATATTAACGTAACGGTTTTAGGTACTTGATTCGCATCTCCTGAGAGAAAGGAAAGGAATTCAGATTGAAATAAATTATAAAAGTAAAAGTTAAAATAAAAATAATTAATGACGAATGTTCCGCGATCATATTCTGTAGAAAAATAGGGAAAGGGAATTTTCGAGAGGCTTGGCTGATTGATAACTTGCGGGACATTGAAATATGTGAAATCTAAAAGAGGAAGACAAGACGCGAAGAAGATGGCGAAAATGACGGCGACTCGACCACGATCCCGCAGCATCGTCTTTAGAATCGGACTCATCTTTACTGGCAATCTCGCATCGGGACGAAACTCCATCAGCGTCGTGATTTAAAGTGTCCGGTTTAACGCGCGACAATAAAGCGCGAGACGGCGTCATCAGTCCGAAAAGTGCAAAAATCGATTTATCCCGTTTTATCGTAAATCGTACAACCGCGAAAACCCACACGCGAGCGTTTCATGTCTCTCCTTGTTATTGCGGCATATCGAGGCAAGCCTTCGGAGATGACCATAGCTTCAGGAATGGAATGCAAGATAGTGATATAATAACAGTCCTCTACTAGTCAGTTCTTTTTTATGTTCGTCATAAATTAACGAGACGAGAATTACAATATACAGAACTGACACTATTCCATCTCGAATCAAATTTTTATCTTTCCTCCCTTAACAGTGTTCCACTATTCGGACTAAATCAGAGAACAGCATGGTATCACTGAAATTAAGTTTAGAAGCCTAACCGAATATCTATTCACTCGAATAAGTTGTAGGTTAGGTAGCCTATAACTTATTCGAGTGAATAGACTTCTTGTTAAGCTCCTAAACTTAATTTCAATGACAGCACGATGTTCTTTCACTTAATCTGAATAGTGGGCCACTGTCGGTCTGTACACAAAAGCCACAGAATTTGTATATTACACAAATGTTTTCACGAATTGACAGTTCTAGGAGCAAAAGGTGCCAAAAGTGCAGGAATCACTCCAGCATCCCCTTAAACGAGTTCGCGGCGGCCCGTTATTATTAACATGCAGTCACACCGAGCTCAGGGATAACGAAAGCAGCGCGGAAGGATCGACTGGCGGAAAATAAAGATTTTACGATGACGGGGAGGGAAGGGCGGGGACGGTCCTCTCTCGCGAGGATGATGATGATCGTTAATGGCACGACCGTTCGAAAGCCGGCAGCTGCCAGCGTTTCGTGATTTCAGCTCTCTCGTGAAATCTCCGTCATTCGTCGAGCCGTTATCCATTTACGGGCGTGTTTTATCGATCGGCCTGTACTCGAGGGGCCCGCCGTCGTACACACGTCGCCTACGTACGTCGCTCCGTTAACGGACACTCGCGCATTCCTCCGTCGTTATTTCCCCTCGATCTCCTCCCCCCCCCCCGCCCGTTCCTCCCTTCGTTTTCCTCTTTCTTTCAAAGTGCACGAGAGCCGACGCTGTTATTTGAACGCTAACAATAATTCGCGGGATGACTGCTTTATAGACACTCCGGGTGTCTAAGTGTGTAAGAATATAAAATTTGAAATTTATAAAAATACGATCATTCAATTCTTCACCTGGGGGAGAAGAAGATTTATAACCTAAAAGAACACAATAAAAGAGATTTGAATTCAATATTCGGCTGAGGATAACTGAAGAGTCATCGAAGAACCTATCGTTCAAATCTCTTTCGTTAAGACAATGAGGAAGGGGCACAGATAATATACTCCATATTTTCCACCCATTTTTTTAAAGACGAATTCCTCAATTTTTCCCAAAAATTTCGCACTTTTATCGATATTCTTTCTCGCGTGGTTCATGTTCTCATGTTCTCTAATAACTGACTCGAATAATTAAGCGGTAAACGTTTGAATCAGCCATTTTTAACTGTGGTACAAGTTTATGTTTAATATAAACAAGTATTTACGTAACAAGGATAAAAAATTATTTTTTGTAAAAGTATAAATTCAAACATTTCCATTATAACTGAGACACTCATTATTCATGAGTGACTTTACACTTTTTTCACAGTGCGGAGACGCGCCGAGGTGCCAGGTCCACCGTGTATAACTCAGGTACCAACCAGACACGTCGGGCCGGCGATTAATGAATAATCCGTAATGAGGATGCGATGTCGAGCTCGTGGCTCGCGAGGTAGTTGCATGATTTAACAGCGGTGCGGCCCCCGCGCGCGCGCGCGCTGCGTGGTCTCTAAAATATCGCCGTGGCCCGCGACGAGAAAGAGCGTGGCCGGAGAGGGCCCTTTCTCTCTCTCTCTCGGGAATCTATGTACGAGGCGACGTCGGCTGTAAACCACGTCGGCGTACATGCAACCCCGACACCCCGTCCCGCCGACACGGCCGACATCGTTTCTCCGAGCCGGGATTAAGAAGTTCCGCGCGGCGATCAGGTGTGCGCGATCGTTTTATGCGCTTATGCCCTTGTGGGAAGCGCACGCAAGCGGAATTAACACGTCCCGCGAGAGGCCTCGTCGGGGACCATGTGAGAAACGACGGTGCGCGCGACGAGCGTGCGTCTTAAAAAATGTTTCCCGTAGGCACGAGAGGCCTGTGCAAGGGGACCGAACTCCCGTAATCAGAGTGGGCCGGCATTTTTGAGAAATATTCGTTCCGAAAAGAATCACCGGGAGCGCGGTCGACGGACAACTCGATTCGCATTCGTGCGTGTCACATGGTTGTCATATACGCATGAAGCTTTCGTGAGAGAGTTCCGCTTGGAATGCCGAGCGGCGTGGACGTTTTTATCTAAGTCCTAATTGGGAAATAAAAGTGAGCGAATTCACAGGTTGAAGTTATAAATATTCTAGTGTTCGCTCACTTTTGCAATTTTCCTATAAGTGCCAGAAATCGACCCCCAGATAACAACGGTTACACGCAGCATCTACGAGCCAGTGAGATCAAGTCCGGTGTTTCTGAGACGCCAGCGCTAAAAGGGGGAAAATCTTGATTCAACATTTTGCAACAATGTCGGCCCACGTTCGGTGACGTAATCAAGCCTAGTTCGGTCTCCTTATACAGGCTTCACGCTCGTAGGCATACGCCAGCTGCCCGCGGGGGGACAAGGATATCCGATTTTTCTGGCATCGGAGACAGAGGCGAGATAGAGCACGTGGAAGCTGACCGCGGTTGCTCGCTCGAGCGTCTTAACATTCGATCTTTACGCCTGTGCGATAGAGTTCAGTCGGGCGAGATGGGGGGCATCGGCATCGAGATCTCTCCGGGGACGCGTTACGACGAAATTAGGCGGAAGTATGCGGGGGGAAAGACGGGTGGGAGCACAAAGGCAGTATATGTACTTCCCTCGCGCGATTTCTTCGACTTCGCGGAAGTTCTCGAATTTCGGCGCGCGTGCAACTGAATGCAATCTTCGGCCGGCATCGATACGTCCGTCGTTCTTCTCGCGTATCGCGCCGAGGCATCGCCGGAGCAGCGTTATGCTGACAAAACGAATGCGCGAAGCGAAGTGGTTCGGTGGCCGTTTTACTCCACGCGTTAAAGTATCGTTTCTGCTTCCTTTTATAAAGAATTTATGGCCGTTTTAGTGGAATTTAAAGTAGTTCGTTAAAAAAGTCGTTCAGACACGAGTTCGTTCCTCCCGGGATAATATATTAGACAGCCCGTTCTGTCTATCTCGCAAGGAGGGATTCTATTCGAGTGTCTTAATTAAATAATTACAGTTCGCTTCAAGAGTGTACTAGGAGCTTTTACGAGAATATATTAACACGATTAAATCGCGCATTAATTCTACGTAAATGTAGGCAGATTTTGCACTATTGAAGGCTACCAACGAGAGGCATTAATAAGTTGTGAAATATACCAGGAGCTTTCAGGAAAATATATTCGCATGATTAAATCGAAGGTAATCGGATGTAAGTGTAGGTATCGCGCTATTGAAGCTTACCAACGAATAACGAGCGGAGGCATTAACGAGTTGCGAAATGCGTACGATTATGATCGCAGCAATGGGACTATTGGCTTGATAAAAATCTGCCCAACCGCTCTCTTCATCATCTCTGCCATTTAATCCCGCGGTGATAAATACATTTACCCAGGCAGCGAAACCACGGGCTGTTGCAATTTTCCATAAGATTCCCACATTTTGCAGAATGCAAATCGTTATCATTTTACGTCAGTTCGCCGTACCGCCCGGCGCTTGCGTCAGCGCGTGACGTCGTCGGCGAGGTGCCCTTCGCACTCGAGGATGTTGCGATAGCCGACTGATCGACGTCAGAATCATGAATCGAGCACGAGGCCGTCGAGGGATCCAAGATAACGGCCATAATCAATTCGTGACGTTGAATTATCTGAGCGCAGCGACGCAGGGAGGAAAAGCTCCGGCGATCATTTCACCCCCTTTTTTTCTTCTTTTTTTCCCCCCTTTCGCGAGCGATTATTCCCCGCGAGATATCACCGCGAGATTCGGCGACTGTACTTCTACAGGCTGCAAAGTAATTCGATGCAGGTCCATCTTTCTCTCGCTTTCTCCCTTTCTCCGCCTCGCCCCCATTCTCTCTCCCTCTCCGGCCTTCCTCTCTCGATCTCACCCGCTATCCACAAGCTCGCTCCCGGCCGCTCCGTCGCGGCAGTATATCAACAATGATAGTTATACACGTACGTTATAATCGTAAATTAGCCGCGGCAACATAATATATTCGTGGGCTGGTTGGTTCGCGCGTATCTGTTTTATGCGGTTATTATATATGACAGCAGCAGTCATACCTGTATGCCTGCCCTCCCCTCCCTTCCCCTTCACCCCCCTCGCCGGTCGCAGCTCCCCTTTCGCTCGGCCTTTTCCCTCTTCTCGCCCGATCCCTTCGCTCGTTTTGCCAACGTCCCGGCCTCGACCGAAGGGATCCCCGCTTGATGAGGAAGCGTTCCTCGAACGACGCCTTCTGTACTTCTTAATGGACGATGCTTATCGGGAGTATCTATGTGATATTAAATACAACGGAGGCGCGAGGAGAGGCGCGGTCTTGCTGGAACGCCTTAAATTAGACCCCTCGAATAATGCGCGGTGGTCGTCGACTTGCGTTATAGTTAATACGTTCGGTATTATTTGTAACGATTTTATGCGCGCCTCCAAGGATTGCAAATTAATGCGATACGGTGATGGGAGCGTGATGTATCGCGCGGTTAGTAAAAATAGGACGTATATAATACCGCGCGATATCTCGTGATCGTAAAGAAAATTAGAATTGCGAGAGATTGAAATTTAAACAGCGAGCACGAAACCCCTTATTGTAGATTATACAATTATTGTACTATTTTATTATATCGTGGAACAGTTGTAAATAACAAATGTATCTTTCCATTTTTCTCCTTAAATTTCATAGAATTATTATACATATTATACAATAAATTAGAAGAGGCCATCTTTTTAATAAAACATTTCTTTGTATTAAAGTTGTTTGCGTTATATTTTTATTGAATAAGTATTAAAATTTTGTCTCATTAATATTATTGTCTCCTTTATTTCTTTCGGTAAAATCTTATGCTCGATTGTTTGGACATAATATTTTAATATAAAAAATATTTAAGTATCTAGTTTGTATAAATATCCATTTTAGTTGGCGCAATTTGATGATATCATTACTTTTGTAGAGACAATAAAAATATTTTTTTCCCTAATAAAATATATCTAAATAATTAAATTATATACTTCTTGATTGGATGGCGCTTATACCTGGCGTCTTTTTTAACCTTTTTTTAAAAAGGTACCTATTATACAATAGTAATATATGTTACTATTGCGTCTTCTTTTTAATATTAACTTTTTCTACAAAGAATTCTAAAAAAACACATACGGAGATGAGAGAAATCACGTAAAAAATACGCAAAATTCACTGTGTGGATTGCTATCTTAAAAAAAAGATGCTTCGCAAGTACGATTTTATCTTAGTACAGATATCACACAGAGTTATGTTATGTGTTTTGAAAAATGTGGCGACGGCGTTAACGAAATCAGATGTTCATTAACAGAAGTGAATAATTATACGTCGTATGCGCGCGCGGAAATGGCGCGAGGCATTAACAATAAAACGCAGCTTGTTGTGCGGATGGCTGTTAATTCAAAAAAACTCGTTGGCGGCACCGAGATTATTTCCTCATTTAAAGTTACATGAAATACACACACTTTTTGTGTACGCGCTTTTCTCTCCGCGTCCGGAATTTTCTCCTCTTTCGCGACCAGCCGATGCTTATCCAGCGCAGGAGGGAAAAAGAGACATGAATGCACATGCGATTCCGAGTAACAGACATCGATGTAATCGGATATACCTGGTAAAGCGAGACTTTTAACGCTGTGGGGATTGACGTAGAAATTATCGTCCGCACGATTATCCCGTAATCGTGAGATCTGGCGTGAACATCATGGAAGTTATTAATACAGAGTGGTCAATTATCGATTAACAATTATCACCTCTTTGTTACTAAATTTTAAATACCAATTAAGTTCAAGTGTGATTCGATTCGGTGTTGAAGTTTCACGCGTCTAAGTTCACTGAGTGTTGAGACTTAAAAATGGACAATATTGGACAATATTATCAAGCGGCAGAAGTTTGAATTGCGCATTTAAATTGACATCGACTGAAGGTTCAATTACTGACACAAATGCAAGCTTCTTCAAAGAGTGAAATCCATTTTTATCATCCCATCGTGCTATTCATAATTTCGTTTTCCAGCATTCTCGCACAGACGCCATCAAAAGTTTCTCTAAAAGACGGTCTAACAATGTTCTCTAGTCGGAAGTTTCACTGACAGATTCGTAACGAGTAAAATCGTTGTCAGTTCACGAGGCTTGTCAAAACAGGAAAAACCTGACCGATGTCGAACCGTCGCTGACAGCCGTATCGCTTTGCTGAAACTTTACAACTATCCCGCCGATACTCCCGCCTGTGCTCTTCTCCCGATCGTTTTTCTATCGGCGGAAATGAGAGAAGAAAGATCAATCTTGTATAGATATGACAATGTGGTTATTGAAAAGCTCCAAATCAATGGAGACAGCTGTGCTCTACGTCTCTAATACATAACGCGCGATTCCACACACATTTTATAATATTTTATCAAGACTTTTTACAATAATTAGTTTGGTTTTTCAATGAACTCGTATTAAGTTACACAAATAATAACCGATTCTTCCATTAATTTCTTTTATAAACTTATTTCGCAGAGGGATCGAGCTGTATAAAGTAACGTCTTACACTTCGGCTGCACTGACTTTTATTTATGGGAGAAAAAAACTTGCACGGAAAAGGGTTAAAACGATCAGCGCAAATGCGAATATTTGCGAAACTTTTTGCAAAAGGGGACCGAGGGAACGGTGGAAAAAGGGACAACCGCTTCTCAATTCAGTATTGACATGTAACTGTCATTCGTCGAGCTTACAGCTATCCCCGACGATCTTTCTTGCGGTCCCTTTCGACCGGTTGCCGCGGAACCCAGCTACGTCGAATCGAGTCTCGCGACCGCTTCCAATTGCGATCATTGCAGCAAAAAGATCGCGCGGCACGCCTTTGGGCACGATTTTCTGATCGCCGCGTCGCGTCGGCGAATCGCTCGATTTTCGCGACGATCGGGCCCGTCTTTTTGCACCTGTAGCTTTTTTTCACGATCGCCGCGTTCTTCCTGTCTCGCGTTCGTCGAGTTTAGCCTTTTTAAGCAACAGCGATAAATCCATTTACGTCTTACAGCATAGGAAGCTGTGGTCCCGTTTTTACGTGCGAGAATAATTTTCAAAGTGAACGTAAAGACGCGAAGCTTACCTTATTTAATCAAGAGACAAGTAAAAATACTTAATCGTACGTAAAAATTAATTTAAATTGATTGCGAGCTAGCTCGTTATTTACTACACGAGTATTAAAGTGTAAATATCACATCGCGAATTATTTTTATCAACTATGCTTTATCGTATCATCGTATCATTTGTTTAAAAGATTTCTTCGCATCAACACAATCAAACGTCCAAGTCTGAAACGCGAGAGCGAAACACGCATCTCCACAGCAACGGTTTCGGTGGCCGCGAAGTAGCCACGACGAGACCGAGGAAGGAAGAAAGCAAGTCGGGCGCGAAGAGCGGCCGCAAGCTATTAAGACGTTCGCGCCAAGATAAAAGGAAGCTGTCGAGCCGGCAGGAGCAAGAAGAAGAGGCGGTAGTAACGGGGATAAGAAGAACGAAGGAAAGAGAGAGAGAGAGAGAGAGAAAGAAAGAGAGGGACCAGAACGGGACCGCGGATAAAGGGGCTACGGCAGAGGCTCCGGTGGAGTAGACGAGGGAAACAAATAAATGGGATGAGAGAGGGGTTGAGAGGACGGTAGAAAAGTCCGAGGAAGCGAAGGAGACAGAAGAGGCCACCATTAAAATGAAAAATGACGTTCTCGCTGACATCCCCGCGACGATCTCACTTACTACGCTCTCGGTAGTTACAACCCACCCCTCCGGGCAAGCAAACAGTCGCTCTCTCCTTCCCTCCCTCGGAATTATTGGTGATTTTTTAAATCTGTTAAACAGGCCTCTTCGACCGCAGAGTCCCCTTCCCCTTTTTCACCTCGTCCTCTCACGCTCTCTCTATCTCTCTCCCACTTAACGATCCTCTCCGTCTCTCGTTTACTCGGTCGGATTTCACCCCTGAAACGGCCTCTTTTTACCCCTAGAGCCGCGATGTTTCCCAACGAGGGGCTCGTTCGTCCCCAGCAACCGCTTAGCACCTTGTTATTTATTTTTCAAACTTTTCGTCTCTCGGCCAACTTCGTCACGCTCCTTTTATATCAGCGATCCAAGTTCAAAAATGGCAAGGGGCATTGTCGTTTTTCAGATACTCAAAAAATTGCTTGTTAGCAAAATAGACGTGCAAAGTAAAAAAAAATTATTCAGAAACTTTACTCAGAATATTGAAACAAGCACAGATGCTTTTAAGACAATCTAATGCGAGTATTATTAAAATTAAATATAGAGAAGTACCATATTGAGTCGTGCTGGATCTCGGTAGCCTAATAATATTTTTATACTTTGATTTGTACATCTTTTTCAATTCAGCAAACTGTGCGCCAATTATTTCAGTCTTGAAATACAGTGATTTGAAAAAGGATGCTAATTAGTATCAAAATCGATTATCATTTACAACTCCAGTGTGTGGATTTACTGTTGCAACGGAAAACTATGTTTCAAGACGACAAGTAATCAGCGTTTTTCCTGTAATTAATTGTAAGATTCAAATCGATTCAGTTTCACTTATTGATTATTAAAATTATTTTTAGCTCTCTGTAATAATTATTTCAAGTACACTTTAAATTTGTTTTAAGAAACAGAGGAAGAGAAAAACAACTTTAACTTGTGAGCCAATTATTTGACTATTTAGTAGATAATGCATGTTCTAAAAAAATATTGTTTTGTTATAAAAAAAAGTCACAATCAGAAGATTTCTACTAAGTACCGATATACTCAGAAAACAGTGTGACATCAACTCTTATATACTAAAATTAACGCGTTCATTCGTATACACGCAACAATCTCTAATCTCCTTAGAAGCATTGAATAATCTTACATTCCAACAATATTACAATCTTGTTTAAATAAGTGTCGTTTCCCGTCCATTCAAGAAAATTATTCGTAAATAATAAGAATATATTTATCTTGATTGAATTGTATAAAATTGCTCCAGTCAAGTAAGTTTGTCTTTCTTTAACGCAAAATCTCGTTGCAAGATTTTCACGTTTAGATTAAAAATATTTTCAAAAGAAGAATATTCTCTTTTTCTGTGTAGGATTGTAGGCAATCGACGTTGTTCCACGGATGATCGTATTAATTCGCGCGCGGGCCAAAAATGGCGGCGAGTCGTTTGAAACAATATTCCGGGCCCCCGGGTGATTGAGGTAATACCGCGTTCTCTTTCGCCCCCGCAGTAAAGTTTCCGTCCCCCTCACTCTCCGAGAGAGCTCCGTTAGCTTGTACGCCGTTTAAGAGGCAGGCCGGCGAGGAACGTCTCCGGCTTCATGCTCATTCGCCGGAAGATTAGCCACCCCACCTCGGGATCTACGGCCATTTAAGCGAGCAAACTTTGCCGAACGAAGCCATGATTGCGAGTCTCACTCTCGAGAGAATAAATTGGCCGTTTCGCCTCTCGCCTCCGTCAAACTTTCCTACAGATTTCGAACTTGCCGCTTTCGTTTCACAGAAAAGAGACTTGTGCTCTATCCATCTGACATGATATCTATTTTTATCCATTTCACACTTTGAAATCGAGTAGAAACTGTATATAATTTGACGCAAATAAAAATGAACATAGATATTTCTATTATTTTGATACATTTGTCTGTAAATATCGTGCCATAGTTGTAACTTGTCCAGCGCAAGTCACAAGCACGTGCACAAATATTTTTTGACTGGGAAAGGGGGTCTTCCGAGACTCAGAGAAACTAATTCGATCGGAGATATTCCGGATGGATAGGTCGGGAGTAATGACATTCGGCGAGAGAGTTCGGAGGAGGAGGCTAAAGAGAGGGAGAGAGAGGAGCTGTCAACGCTCCATGTGTCACTCATGTCGCTCCCTTCTGCTTCTCTGTTGTTCCGTCGCCTCTGCTACTCCACTTAGCCGACAGTCTGACCTGTCGTTCCCTCTGTTCCGCCTTGTAACCGACACCCCGGCCTCTCGTTGTCATTGTCGGTCGAGGAAAAAACCGGAAACATTTAGAAAAATCGCATCTGACGAGAGAAACGCGGTCGTCTTTCGATCTTTCAATTCAATTAAACATTTACGTATTTTTAACCATTTGCTTTCAAACTGCCACTTTTTAAAAAGTAAGAACTATTGATATTCATATAAATGCTACGGAGCACAACAAAGCCTGAGCGCATAAATCTTTTCACAACTTCATTAAAGAGCAAAATTAGAATCATCTTTCAATTTTCAGACAAGTTTGGTTGCTCCGCCGCGAATAACGAAATAGGCAAGTTACGAAAAGTCTATGAAACAATTTATTCTGACAGCTACTTTTTAATAAACCAATGAAAAAACAACGGGAGATAGAAGTAACAATATTTAATACGTTCATTAAGCTCGAAATTTCCCAATGGTGCACAAATAGATAAAAATGTATTCTGATAAACAAACTCAAATGTATCGCTATTTCGTTTTCGTTTAATAACAAACATAAAAACGCGAGTGGAAAGAATCGCGAATAATTAGCATCTCCCGATTGTCAGCGTCGTCGTAATCGCGCATGAAAGCAATCATTCACAGTCGATGCATTCCAGCGTGTGGAGCCCTTAATTTGCATCGATCGAGCCTCACAACCGCAGACGATAATTCCCGGTAAGTCCAGCCCGTTACAAGAACTCTAACACATGAGACCGGTTAGGACTGAATACAGAGAAAGAGAGAGAGAGAGAGAGAGAGAGGAGAGAGAAATCCATTCGTGTCAATGGGGTGAGTACAATGGCGGATCTTGTACGAAAAGTCTGATTTATCACTCACCATCGCTCGGGGATATTTGTATTGGGAGACGTAACGAAATGCGACATAATAGCTCGCAGTGGATCCCCGGTCCATTGTAGCCTTGTAATAGCGCGACAAGACCACTGACACGGGGTGAAACGGGGTGAACGAGGGGTATGTTTGATTTACCATTAATTCCGCGATATATCGCGCGTGATTCCCCGTCGGGGCCGAACTTTTCGATCGCACGGTGTATTTTTCAGTCTCGAAAGGCACCAATTATGTCGGGGTTACGGAACGATTAGTTGCGAGTAGTGCAATAACGTAACGGAGTCGCGCGCGGAATTGCAATTGTAGTTTTTCGCCAAGATAACTGTCGTTAAAATTTAGCGTAAAATTAGCGATATTAGCGTCTGAGATCAGTAATTTTCATCCAGTATCGTCGATGCACCGATGCTGTGTGGCACAACTATGAAACGTTTTCAGGCCGGGATACTTTAAACGGTATCTATAAATTCTGGTAAAATTTTGACGAATCACAGTATCGGCAAAGCGCGAAACGGCGCTAAAAATTGTCGCGTAACAGTAACAATAATTTTCGGGGATAATCGCTACGCGCGAGCAAATCGAGATATTGCGTTCCGAAAAATCGCATGGCTTTTGAAAACACGATAGTCGCCGCACGTGTAACAGGGATTCGGTATCCCGGCGCTGTTCCCGGATATGAAAGGAACACGGTAGAATGAAAAAAAAACCATTGACAACGGGGTAGATTACACAGCGCGGAGTAAATACCGCCGATATGTCGCGGATCTGTCGCGCAAAACACACATATGCATATACAAACCTATATATACGCACTGTTAAAAATTATTAAATAATTTTTATTCGCCGCGTGAGCATTCATCTCTTTCAGGATGCATCGTTTTTAAACGGGCTGCAATTGCTGCACTACAATGCTATTGGATTAGAAATACTAGAGTTGCTTCAATTAGAATTGCTTTGTTAGCGTGTGTTAAAAAAAAGTTATACCGTAATTCGCGCAATATTATCTTAAAAATATATTCCATTAAAATTCTGTCCCCCAAGGAAACGTAAAACAATATACATTTACATAAAGAAAGCATCATTGGCTTGACTTTTGATAAAAGTCATCAATTACGAATAGTACCGTTGTGTGATACCACTTGAACTTGTACTTGGCAAATTGCGAGCATGCTCAATTAAAGTTACGAGAAGACATCTTCTTAGCGAACCCACGTATTCGTGACTTTGATCATTCTCGACTCCGACTACACTCAATTTCTGTGACACGCCTACACTTTTCCACTCCAAACTGCGAGAGCTCGCGATAGCGTCCCGCGCTACCTGACGGACGGGCGTGTATGACTAGCATAACGCGCAAAGCCGCAGCCGTACATCACGGCTAAATCGCGATCCAAAAAATATACAATGCCTGACAAGGGGTGGTGTCCCCGTCATGCCGCGCTAACAATGTGTACCGCACCGCTCGGTATAAATGACATTCACTCCACGGTGTAACCTACCCCTGGTGCGTGCGCGCATCCCCCTCCCCCGCCCCTCGTCGCAGCGGCCCCCGTGGCTCACCCCCTGTTCCCTCGCGCGTCCCGTTTCCCGGTTCGATGACGCACGGAAAATTGATCAAAAGTGTTCCCCGGCTACACCGCGGCAACACATTGAAATCATGAAAGGCGAATTACTCCTCAGTGCTATTCGCTAAGAAAACTAACTGACGCGGAACAATTGAAATATTTATTTCGGTCACAATTGAAGCATGCTATAAGAGTTGCCTACTGCGTGAAATTACGTGGTAAAATTTTCGCAAGGATCAATCTTGAGAATGAAAAGGAAACTAAATTTTTGCAACTACAGAGCAGCATTCTTTACTGAACAATTTAAGCTTTCGGCAGTTGAAATGACCGTAAGTGTGAATATCAGTATTCAATATTTTGTGTATTATTTCGCGCCTCTGACTTAGAAGCAGCCAACAAAATACCAAAATTTCCATTCGGAGTTTATTTCATTCAAAACATACTTCGTAAATTGTGCCACATTTGCATTTAATTTTCATATAAAAAATCCATACTTTCATCATTTATATTAATAAAATAGAATTCTCTTCTTTTCCTGATAATATTCTTTCTTTCAACGTAAGTTTTTGCTAAATGAAAATTTACCTCGCCAATTTTGTGCCAATATCGCTGCGAGAAGCCACGCGTGTGTCAGAAATAAACGAGAGAAATTTTCACTCTAAGTAACGAGAATCGTGTCGCGTTCTTTCATTGGCAACCTTTACCGGTGTGTGAACGATGGATCAGTAATTCAGTAATTCAACGAGATAACATAACATCGTTTCTGACGTTAAACACGATCCGGCTTGAATGGACGCGTTTCGAAAGCGAGGACTGTCTTTCTGACTCTGTCGACATTTAACGATTTAACTAGCCGTGTCTGTTAGCGAGAAATTGTGAAACGGCCATTACATTAGTTAGTACATCCAGAGGATGCTGCTGACAAAGACTCTTACATTGATTACGGATTTCATCAGATCAGAAGAAAACCGCTGTTTCATTTCAGCCATTCGGTTAGCCACATTTATATTCTAATATTGAATTTAATTAAAATCAAAATTCTCTTCTTTGGTAAAAAGAAAATCATTCTTTCAAAGGTCGTTAGAAAAATAAAAACCTAAATCTAAATAAAATTCTAATTTTTCGTTTGCTTATTTTCTCCTACATATATTCCCTTCTTTCTCCTTTGTTAGATATCTTACATATTACTGAAATACATATTTAAGATATTATACCGCCAGCAAATATTAAAATTATTAAATTATTGATTTACTTTCTTATTATTTTTTATTAATTATTGTTATTGTTAATTAATTATTGAAGTACATATATTGCTCGTAATAGAGAACGTAAAGAAGCGTACGAACTTTCATATTTAATCAATTAAATTTGTATAAGACTTTAAATCTGAAAAGGGAAGATTTGACTTAGGCAGTAACGAATCGATAACGATTATATAGAGGAAAGTCCTCTATTATGAGATAGGATTCTAATGTGAGATAGTAGGTTTCCAACGTCCAAATTCAATCGCAAAATTTTTTAGAACGATTACACGATCTAACAATCAATTTTCCACTAGACAGATTTCACTCCAAGAGTAATGAATTCATGGTGGAATCAACGGATGACGCCTATTAATTTAACAGAAACCCCGCAGTCTCATATTAGGAGCCTATCTGATAATAAGGTAACTTCCTCTATACATATTTTGTAATAATGGGACAATCAAAAATAGTATCTTGTGTTTTGCCACAAAGCTATCGTCCCTCTGCAACCGCGCGTGAGAATTAGCATTTTACAACGAAAGAATAAATCGCCAACCATTGTTCGTCCATAAAGTGGTTCATCAGTCACTGCGCAAAGTCGTCCTCGTGGGCCTCTACAGATGACAAATGTCCTGGAGCACGTCCTGACGCGCTACGCTTCTCGCGCGTTTCATTTATCAGCAGCCAATAGTTTCTTTCGCGAAGACGACAACCGCGTCATCGCGTATGCCCGAAATTAGCATGAAAACTGACGGCGACTCACTAACGAGTATTGTCAATGACACGATATAAATCATTGGTTTGGAAGGTAATTCCTGTCGGCGAAATTTCGTTCACACACGGGCAACTGTGCAAGAACACGGATAACGTAACTCCACGCCCAAAAATAGAATGTAGACACTGAATTATGTTAGAGCTCTTGGATAATTACGAAACCAATTAGTCTCTCACTTGTCTAAAATTATGCGAATGCTACGAAGAGCAGCTTAATATTCTAATGCGTTATCAGATATACTCAGAAACGTAAAAGTTTAATTAAAAAATGCCATCTTAGTTGGGAAAAATTGTAGAATAATTTTTGAGTGCCATCTCCGAGGTAATTAAAAGTCTTGAAAAAAGTATGAAAACGATCTTCTGAAGTCCCTTGGATATAAACAGATTCGCAAGAAATATGGTGCCGGTGCCCATGCGGGCCCGCACGAAAAATCCTGTCCGCGCCCATGCGAAAGCGTGCAGTTGAAAGAGCGAGAATAGAGTCGTCGAGAGGCTGGGCAATATATCTCGCGATCTTCCAGCATCCAGCATCCTTTCGAAGGATGCTGGTAGTGGAACGAGCTCGTCCCGGGAGCGCAGCGGGTCATGGACATGAGCCAGAAGATGGGGTGCAGGGGGGGCAAAGGGGGACGGGGGCATCAGTCAAGGGATTAGCGGGATTAGCCCTCGAGGGGGACTTGTTAATTGCTCGGTAGGCATGGTGGGAAGAAGCGAGGAAGGGGGAGGGAACGGCGAGGTGGACGGCGTGTGGGTGTACCAGCTCCGGGGACAGAAGTGAGTCCCCGCGGAGGGACTGAGAGAAAACGAACAAGCCGAGAGCGAAAGCGGGGACACAAATCACGGCAGAGTTACGAACTTAAGGAGGCTTACCGGCCGGCCGCGGCCATCCACGGCCGCAGATGCATTCGCCGGGAGGAACTTGGAGCCACGCGAAGAAGTGCGCAGAACGATGGCGAGAGCGAGGTGTTCCGTTAACATCCCTCGAACCTGGCACGTGCACACAGATTCTCGTACGGCATCGGACGCGAGTACTTCGATTCTCACAATTTTTTATAATCCATTTATAAAACGGCAGACACTTCAATCAAGTGAAATTGACGACTGGAGACTTCGAGATTCTCGGGTGACTTTAACAAACCGAGAAGATTGGATTTGCGAAGAGTTCGACGAGGGACTTGATTATCTTGGCCGACTATCGATATCTATTCCTTTCAGTTGGACCACCCGTAAGAAAGGCCACCCTACAACCGGCATTCGCTGTACACCCCCGAGGAGACGCACTAATAGCGCAATAATTGTCGACTTAATGTAGACGTCGCCGCGGGGCGAGATTTCGCGACGCGGTCGCGGACAGTGCAAGATCGTCGGCCATAAATTGGCCCGTCGACGTTTACGCTCGTCAAAACGAACAATATGGGACGTAAATAACCGCGGCGGGAACTACGGGGCGCGTTCGCGCGCGAGAGTTCTCTGGAGAGAACGGAATCGATTCCTACTCGCGTCGGTCGTCATAGTCGCGAGTCGCAAACGCCAGTAAACACCTCTAGCTGTTTGTTGTAAATCACCGCTGGTGCCCGCAGCCGATTGCTTTCGGGATGATTTACTTCCGAGTGCGTGTATGCGTGCGCGCGGTGCCTTTCTTCCTCGTTCCTCTCCCCCTTATTTTTTCTTTAAACGACTCACACCCGCGCTTCTGGTACCTATGTCGCACCTCGGGCGAGCGAATTTGCAAGCACAACGCGTACGCGCGTGATTCAATCCGGACGAAAACCGCCACTTATTAATTTACGCGTTTTATTAATTTAACCCGCGTGCAATCCGCTCGAGCCGCGATTTGAAGCGACGCGGCGACGGGACCTTCGCGTCGTTCGAACACCGAAAAGCCTCCGCTTTTTTTTTTTCAAAGTAACGTGCGCACGTGTCCAATGTCGATAACGGTTTTTTTATGCTTATTAAGAGCTTTTCATGTAGTTTTATGAGTGCTATCAAATCTCTCGTTTACACAGCGATGCTCCCTGTACACGCTGCTTTTATATTCATTTCGAAATTTCGAATACTTGAGAGATAGATGAGCACGCCATTTTTAAAAACGGAAAATCATCGAGACATTTCATTCAACTTCTGTCGACGCAATGGAGAGGGTGGCTCGTTAAATTGCGCAGCGGAAAGAATTTTTATTCTGCCTGTTATATAATCCACGCGTATTAAAATACAAAACACTTTGTCTCCTGCCTCATACAGCAGACAGCGATCTCCATCTTCGACGAGTCGCCTCGGCTACGTTTCGTTTGAACACTCCTGTTACTCGGACTTCCTCGGGATGAAATAATAATCGAGATGAAGCCCGGGATTGGCGTTTCTTTGGAAGTCATTTATGATGCCGAACATCCGAGCCGATAATTCACGGCGATACAGCACCGGCGCGGCCTCGGCGATAATTTATGATTCCAATTGAGCTCGCGAGCGCGCGTGAAAGAGTTCCAGCAGTCGCGATCCTGCGCGGGAGGATCGGCCGTAGGCATTTCCTGCCTACTGAATGGCACCGCGTCCATAAACCCCGGTCGACTTCAATGACGACAGTGGTCGGGCCCAATAAAAGTGATAAAAGGAGAAACTTGACAACACTCGAGGTGGTGGAGCGAAGCGCGAGAGAAAGAGAGAATGCGGATGAAAGAAAGAGAGAAAGAGAGGCAGGAGAGAGAAACGTTTCTGGGCAGCTGTCCGCCTGTACAAAGCCTAAGAAGTGCGCTCTGATCGCGGGAGACACAATACGTAGTAGACGACTTCTTCTCCTCCACGTCGAAATCCCTTGAATTTTATTACCTCGCCGGTTAAGAGCGAGCTGCTTCTTGAAACACTCATGCCTTCGTAATAACCGAAAGTAAAGCCAACGATACTATTTTTCCCCACTGGATTGCTTACGAGAGCCAATCAGGATTAAAGCCAACGGCACACAATACTATTTTTCCTACTGGATTGCTTGCGAGAACCAATAAGGATGCAGAGTTTTAGATCAGATGGCTTAAGAGCGAATCTTGATTGGCTCTCGCTTAAAACTCTGCATCCTTACTGGCTGTCATAAGCAATCCAGTAGGAAAATTAGTATTGTGTGCCGTTGGTTTGAGCCAGCTCGTCAGTGACGAGGACGTTGCTCGCTTCACGATGATGACGGAAGCGCGAGTGTGACCGAGGTAGTCGGTCGATGATAAGCCGGATCACTCGGTGATAAGACAGAGTGTCAGATGGCGGGTAACAACGGGAAATGTTAAAATGTGATGTCAAATTCAGTTGTGATAAAATACGTGGAAGCAAAGCTGGAATTTCATCGCGACATAATCTGACGTCGGGAATTTTGGTATGATGCAATGTTAAATAACATGGAATTTCGATACAGCGCACTGTTGGTAATTTGAGGTTCTCGTAATGCTTCAATACGGCCTGTAATACGTCAATACTTTGTCAATTCGTCTGCCACCGTTTCGCTGAGGATAGTCAAAGTAAAGTCGAAACGTACGATTTATAACTTCGTATCGAATTGTCAATTAAATGTTGCACAACTTACGCACAGTTAGCCGCGTTTGGCTGCCAAAGCCTACTTGTTCTTCGTTACTTGTCAATTTCAATATCGAAAGTTTTTAATTAATTTATTTCAATAATTTATAATGTAACTTTAATTAACCGTAATTATATTGTATTAGTAATTTTAATTTTAATATAGCGTAATGCTGATAATTTGGTAAAAGCCGGTGACATTTTCGTTATTCGAAAGTTTTGCCTTTCGTGCTCTCGTTTGTTCGCGCAATTTCGATTATCGCGAGACTTTTTCGCGATTTCACGACACCGACGATGAAAATACTTGGGCAAAAAAACGCAACTTGGCATGCGTAATCTATTTCGGTCTTTCTCTCCGAGGGAAGGCAAAAAACAATTAACCGCCGCGGTTTTTACAGCCGCAAGCGGGATATAATAGTGAACGATTTCGACAACCGCAGAGAATTATGCGGGATGACCGCAGTGAATCGGCGGCAGATGGCCGATATCGACGTTTCCTCGTGCGACTCGTCGCGCTGGTCGCGCAAATTGTAAATTAACAGCGACATTAGCTGACCGCCCCCTCACATATCCAGATCCACTCGTGCGCGATAAGCGGGATAAGCAAGTTTCCTAATAAAAGATGTGAGCGTCTGACAAACCTTTTTTTCTTTCCGCTTCTCTGCCTCTCTCTTTCTCTCTCCCCCTCCCCCCCTCTCTCTCTCTCTCTCTCACTCTCTCTCGTCTAGACTACTTATATCTCGTGGAGAAACGCGGCGGTCCGATTTGTTGCTGACGAGCTTCGAAGTTATTACGTCAGTCACTGATACGAGATCAAGAAACTTCGCGCGCAGAAATACCGCCGGAGATGAAAAAGAAACCTGAGAAAACGAAGGAACGTGTTTTCGCAGCTGGACAAGTTCGATGAAACTGTGACTCATCGGAGAACATAATTAATATTGTCAAAACATTTTAAATATAAAAAAAAGAGATATTTGAGCATATATCTCATAAATTTGTATTTTTTATTGCATATCATGTACTTGTTCTCTCATATGGAATATTATGTATTATACTTGTGATTAAATACATTTACATAAAATTAATCTTTTATCGAGATTACTTGGATTTAGCCTGAAAGCTGATGTACTTTACGAGAAAGTGCGTCAAAACGCGCGAGTCGATAAAGAACCGTTATTATCCCCCACGCAGGCATTGTCTAATTCAACCACATACGACGATCTCCAGCAACCTCGCCACCATAATCGTATCTCGAAAAATGCGCCGCGTCGGAAAAAAAAGAAGAAAAAAAAGCGATCTCGCCGATCAAATAACCGGGGGGGAAAAAAAACCGAAGAGGGTGGGGAAAAAGAATGAGGGAGGAGAGGGAGAGGCGTACAATATCCCGAACAAACGCATTCCGCGGGGTGACACGTGAATAAAATACAGACCGCGGTATAATATATCGATTATGATGATAGAAGGTCAGAGGGCGCGGGGTGCGGCGAGGTAGGAAAGGCGGTACGGGAGATGAGGCAAAAGGGGGAATGGCGAACAAGAGAGGAGAGGCCTCGAGTCGAGGACTGGACTGTCCCGGTGAGAGAGTGTTGAGCATACTGGGCGGCATATGGTCCACATCGGCCTCCCTGTCCATCCATTCCCCCATTCCCCGACCTCCCCCGCCACCTGTCCGCACCCTTTCACGGACTATACGTCGATAACCCCTGATAATACCTGACTACCACTCAACGTTATGTACCGAATGACCGAGCGGTGCTTCGCCTTTTTTTCGACATTTCGGTACGAGTGCAGCGGGCTGGTTATGAAAAAAAGAGGGGAACAGATGCGACGAGGCGGAGGCGAGAGAGAGAGAGAGAAAGAGAGAGGGGGGGGACGAGCGTGGGTCGTTAAAACGAGTTAATTGGGACGCGATATCCGATAGGGAGGCTGATTAAGGTGACGGCGCTCGTTACGAGGAAAGATGCTACCGCGAACGGGGAGATTCGCGATTTTCGAGATCACGTGATATAACAATCGCCCGGTGCAAGATTTGCCGATAAAGCGCATCGGAAACGGCATCAAAATCCCTCCCCGTATATTGTGAAATATGAAAATTTCACCATGTTCCGTAATTATTAGATTAAACGCTGCCGTCTTTTTTCGTAGTTTCGTTAAAAGTGAAAAATATGAATCTTTCATTTGAACCATCCCTCGGTGCTTTCGTTTTACGTTTCTTCTGATTTTCATCAGCGGCTTTTTAATTGAATTGGTACGTTATTAAGCAATCATGATGAAGCACTTGATAAAAATTACAACTCCGATACTTGAAAGAGTACACGTACGACTAGCTATTCTTTCACGTACTCGTAAAATCGCTGAATCCCGCGGTACCCGAAGGGTTAGAAGATAAAGACCGCACGTTGGGTAGGTTTAAGGGTTAACCTCGAGAGATAAAAGCCGGTTGGTGGGCTGTTACTCGACGAACCGAGCTCGTTGCCGGTCAATTTAGACCGGGTCGTCTTCGGGGACAGCGCGTGAACCACGAAGAAGTGCTCGAGAGCAAATCGAGCGCGACTCCGGTAGGAGAATAAGCGTGGGGAGAGGCAGGAAGGTTTACGATATCCTCGGGGCACTTTTTCACCATCCCCCTCGGATCCGCCGACCAGTTGTCGGCGGAGAGGTAGCCGCACGGCGCTTGCGGAGGGGGGTTGGGATCCGCTTCGGGGATAAAAACGTGAAACAAAAAGCCGATTATGTAACCGAGGGATGAAATACGAGGTCGCCGCGATGGGAGGGACGGGGAGGGGCGGGAGCGGTCGGTCCGCGCCCGACAATAGGGTAATTTTCACGCGAGATTTGGGAGGCGATTTCGCGAGAGAAGAGAATACGCCGCTTCTCTCTTCCGTTCGCGCCGTCTTCCTGCTCGCTCCTTTCCTTCGACCCCTGCGCGCTCTCTCCGACGACTCCCTTCCTTCCTCCCTGCTATCTCGTGAGATACGACCCGTCCGGGCTATTTCAATGTAACAACGCGTTTGTTATTTCCTACCAGTTTGTTATTCGGGGGCGGCGAGGCGAACCACGCCACGACAAATAGCTACCCCTCTGCGTGTGTCGTCCCTCATCGAGAGCGCCGCCAGGAATAACGCTCGCCGCCGTCCCGGGGCTTCGCACGTAGCCGCGCATTTGGATGCGCGATACAGAAGCTGTCTGGGCTTCGATCACGATTACACCGATAAATTTTTTTTATGCATGATAAACGCGCGATTTGAAAGATATCTGATAGCCGCGTAAAAGAAACGAAAATATTTTACCCATCTCTTTTATCCTTTGTGTCAATATACTAGTTTACAAGTTGAAATTACTCACCGAAGTGTTACACACGCTCGACGTTATATATCGGAAACTATCGCAAACAAAAAATATTTTCTACAAAAGTTTCATGGTTTTAAACGCACAATAAAAAAGGCTCAAAAACGAAAACAGATTTCCTTTCTTTTTTTTTTGTTTTTAAAGAGGAGCGTTTATTGTGACGAGAGCTGGTTAGAGAGAATAATGTCCGGTTGCTTTGACGGACATGTGACGAATGTACGCGCAGAAAAATATTTAAAAAAAAGAAAACTAATCTTCCTCAAGAAGCTCCCTACTTTTCTCTCGATCATTGAACGAAAATTAAGCGCCGCGAGCGTAAAGTGTGACTGTCGGTGTGATTTATAGTTGTACGCTAGCTTGCACGCTGCTTGCTCTTGTACATATAAGATACGTAGAAAACGCCTTGGCTCATTGAGCTATAAGCGTATACGGTTTCGGTTTGATATAGTGCATTATTATTTCGCGCTCGCTTCCATGCATCAATCAGACCGCAATGATTACGTGATCACTCGGATGTTTCGTGCCGCGTAATCTCCCGTTTTAAAGGCATCGATGTATTTCGCATCGGTGAGAACTTACGGGCGACATAAAAGAGGAGCCTCTTCTCGCGGGCCCACCTTCGTATACGATTATTGCCGGCGCGCGAGGGCGCGGCCACGTTTCTTATCGCTCTTCGTCTAAGACGCACGTCCACCTACTTACGAACGTATGCGCGAACGGCGGTAAAGATAAAGCCGTCGATGGGAAGACGCGTTGACATTCTACTACTTTGAGTGGCTGATAGCGCCGCGGCTACACTTACCTGAAACAGAAAAAAAGAGACAACGGTATTAGTGGCGGGCGAATCGCGCGCGTAAGATAAGATGTCGAGGAGAGACCGATTTTACCGCGGGTTTTACCATAAAAACCTCCTGTCCTCGTCTCTCAGGACCGGCGACGACTTAACTAACGATATTGTCCCGCGCGATTATCGCGACGTTCGCGAGCGATCCGAGAAACGCGCGCGACAATGCCGCAGCCTGACACGCAGCGTTGTGCGACATTTAATTTTACGGCCGCAGAGAGAAGTCCGCGAAGGTGCGAGAATACTTATCGCGCTGCGGACTCCGTTTTACGAGTCAGCAGGCGCTAAGCGCGATAATTAATATCTGGAATGAGATGCAACAAATTCTCTAAAACACAATTCTCGAGAAAAGAAGTCAGCGGGTCCTGCGAGAAGATTTAATCTTGATATCAATCATGTGTACGTTCCTTTTTCGAAAAAAAAAGCTGATGGTGAAGTGAAGATTAGTATAATTCTCCAAATATTTTTGTATGCGTTTCACACGTGATATAATATACAGGCTGTTAAATTTTCAACGTAACAGGTCGAACATTTCGCGGACAATGCATCTGAGAAAAAATGTTTCATCACAAAAGTTGTAGGCAAATAGAGTTGAATCAGTTAAGTAAAAGTTGTAGGGTTTCAGGTGACGCATTACACAGTAGTGTTAAAATACGCGAAAGCGATAAATGCAAGGGATATGTAATTCCACGACGAAAAGAGAAGAGGAGAGTGAGAGAGGGGAGAGGGGGAAGAGGGAGAGGGCAGATTTAGGCGTGTAATTGGCTCAGCTGGTGTTGACGCGATCCTATCATCAATACCTCATCAGCCACCCCCAGGAAACCTGTAGCCCCCCCCCTCCCCCCGTGTTCCCTCTTTCTCTCGCGCTCACGTCACCCCATCAGCTACTCGCGACCCACTCGAGATCGACACGAATACCAAGCAGCCGTTTCCTTCGAAGATAGAAATAGATGAAAGTTAGTCAACGATTCGCCCCGAGCCGCAAATGGCTTTTAAAGACCCCCCGGGAATACTCGCGCATTCTCGACTCTGCTCTGACGATATATTCGCGACTTACGTCTTCCACGTAGCATTTCACCGGCAACAAAAGGAGTTCTAACAATTTGAAAAAGTGTAACGGCACAATACGTACGTTTATACGTAATATAAAACTTACAATGTGTGAAAGTCAAGTATAGGCGTTTCTCACGTAAACTGCAAGCTTTTAAGCTTTAAATTTCTTTGCTCGTGATATTTGTTTAAATATCGTAGAATTGATAATAAATTATATTCACACCCTTCTCCTTGTAATTATTTTAGAAATGTACCATCAACTTATCATCCCATTTCGTGAGAGCTCACGACGGACATGAGAAGGAGGCTTTCATGAAAACCGGATGATCGGGCGGCGGGTAATGGATTTAATCAAGGCGCGCTGGCGAATAACAATAGCCTCTCGGAAAAATTAACATTCGCCGGCGCGCCGATTCGAAGAGAAGAGAAATATCCGCAGACGTGGATATAAGACGAGGAGGAGAATTCCTCGGGCGAGAAGAAAGTCGGCCGGGGGATCAATCCTGCGGGTAACGTCGACGAGATGCTGGTACCCGGTGGAGGACGCCGGTTAATCCTTAGACTTATGCCGCCATAAGATGCTCAGATTTATATAGCTTAGCATGCCAGCGCAGTATAGCTCGGTCCGCCCGCGCGTTGCCCGCGAGCGCGTTTAACACTGTCTACGTTACACCGATCAGCTGACAAGCGATTCAGCAGTTACGAAAACGGCCGGACGATACTCCTCGCAAATGCGAGAAATTAATAAATTCTGATTAAAAAATATAATGCAATAAATAAGGATAAAAATTACATGGGAATTTGCGCGGTAAGTTAAACGTCACGCGAACTACGTTCTTGAATATAATAATTAAATAACATCTTTGACATCCACAGAAATCTCCGTCAGAGAATGTGGTTTTGAAATATCGAACAGAGAAAGTATCTGGATACAGGACATGATAGATTACAACCGAATCTATTTCACAAATCTTGGTACTATTTTGACATTTCTAAGGATAATTTACACCTACTTACAATTAGCTGATCTATACACCTACATAGATCAGCAATGACCTACTTTGATGACATTATATCTTTTACTCCTCCCTTGAATCCTTAATTCTAAAATTTTACTATAGCTCCTACTTAAAAGGACCTACTTTAATGCTAAATTGGCAAAAGTAGAAATTTCCGACACTATCAGTTTTTAAGTAGGAGTAAATTTTGTGCTTGCAGTTCGACCTCTTTTACTGTCTTAGGTCTTTTACTGTCCTACTAATATAATGATAGAATTGAAGGTTCAACATAGAGCCAAAATTTCGACTCTGGTACAATTTTTACCATTAGAAGACTCTGATATCCCTCAAAATGTAAGAGAGGCAAAAAAGATCAACCCCTGTCATACAAGCAAATCGGTTCTCGAACGACGACTCTTGCGAATGGCAGCGGACGATCATCAAATGTGAGTAATAACGAATCCTTCTCTTCCGATTGATTCCAGACCGACACGAATCTCGCGAGCGAGTTCCAGCCGTGGCGACTTTATGGCGGTTTAATTATGGAAAATTAGCCGATCGAACGCTCGCTGCCGGAGGAAGCGATGTGATTGGATATTAGCACTGCCGTGTTTGCGGCCTCTACGCTCGACCTACTACGGCTACTATCACCATTGGTGATCGGCGGCATCATCGCCTTCATCATCGTCATCGTTTGTCATCAACGGTTCATCGTGGCTTCCCATCTGGGTGGAATAATTAGGACGAACAATATAAAATGTTCCAAGAAAAAGAATCGAGGGAAACCGGTCGATATGGCTTTAATAAAAGTATCTTTGATATCCGGAATATAGGAAATAATAGAAAATGCTTAAATTACACAAAGAATTTCCTTGAGAAAACTGTAAAATATCGAAATTTAGAACGGACTGACGAATTTCCGTCGATTCGAAAGCAGCAAGTCCCGCGAGATCTGGAACCGTTGCGGCGTTCCCGGGCGGCAAGACCGACCGGGAGCTATTTCTTTCTTTTCTTCTTTTCCTTTCTCAAAGGAATCTCATTTCGCAGGCGAGTCTCGTACGCGGAGTAGGATTTGCGGCTTCGATTCGGACCTCGTCGACGAGGAGAGAAGCAAATCCGTGGGCATCAGAGAACCGTTCTCGGTCGACAAAGGGAGAAGGGGGGGGAGAACGGCGCGTCTTTGTCTTCCTAGGGGCGAGCCGCACGTACAATAAACTAAAGTCTCATCATCCGCGGGATTTGGCCGCGATAACACGGCCGTCATCCCTCGGGGGTGGGCGAGAGGTCGGCAAGTGTCCAGCGGTCGTTTCTCGCCACTACGGACGACTGCCGTGACAACGACGACGACGGAAATAATGATGGAGCGCGCTCGCGCGATGACGGTGGTGAGAGAGTGACGAAAGCCGGTGGCGAAAGAACCGACGGGGAGGGTCGAAAATGGGGAAGGGCCTGACCGCGGATCAACGGCCGAGCGCCTTTTAATTTAGACAAATCGTCCCGATTAGCATAACGGGATAAATTACGCTCGAGGACCGCCCGCGATATGGGGTGACGACGGATGATCCATCGGTACGTCCGCAAGCGCGGACAGGACCGTTTACGGCCACCCTTACCGCCGCCGAGTCTCGGGCTACCACCCTGCGGTCGGCACAACTCCCGTGACCAAAACACGGCTGTTTTTGCTCGGTCTGTCTCTTTCTCTCTCTCTATCGTCGCAACAATCTCGAACATTCTAGATTATTGCCAGAAACCTATTCACCATTAAGCATTTGTTAACTTTTCTCTTAGCAAATTATTATAAAAGTGAAGAGAGATAAAAAGATGCTTTCTTAAGTGATTCTAATTGCGCTAAAAAAAACTCTTGCCTCAACCCTTCTAAAGGCCTGTGTCCACGATGGTCCAAGGGATGATTGGTCCAAGTTCTAGTATCGTGGACACAGGCTTTAACAAGTCTTCAAAGAGTAGAATAATATCGATGATATATGTTCTACCCTCGTTATCTTAATTTTTCTTTGCTTGAGATTAAAATTAGACATGCTTGCACACGCAGAATTCAAGAGAGAACGTATTCGTCTTCAACCCGTTGGAGAAAAATATGAAAAATGAATACTCTACTTTGTTTCATGATTTTGCTTTCCACTTCTACTTCGCCTGCGAAAATTCGCGGCGTTATTTCCGAGGCTATTGTCGTCGCTTCAAGTCCTCTCTCGTTCTGGCGCGAACATAAAGTTTTACAACCGGCCGATAAGATTTAGAAAGCTAGGGGCCCTTCGGGGTCCGTTCGATCGCAAGCCGAGAACGAAGACGTGGACAGAGGGAAAAGGAGGACAGGAAGAGGCGAAGAAGCGCATTTTCTGCGTCAAGGGACGCGCGTGTGTGATTGTCACCGAGTTTACCGGGTCGATCGGATCCAGTGATGCGGATGCGCCTTTTATTATCTTCGCCGAGGACCGCTTAAGGCGATGCCTGGGAACGAGCAGCGGGGCCCTAAAGAGCGGGGACCTGACCGACGCAAATAAACGCAGCGAGCGGGCGCGAAAGCTCGTGCGTGTACGCGCACGCACGCGTGTGCGGATTTACACGCGAGCGAGCGGGCAGGGGGGCCGAGAACGATGAGGGCCCACGGCGTTTTACGGCTTTTTGACGGACCACATCTCACGCCGACGAACGACAAGCCTGGAGCCCGTTTGTGCTTAACAACAAACTTGCAAATTTGCATGCGTGCACGCACGCAGTAGACCAGGCGAGCTCTCCTCTTCAACGACAACGACGATCTAACGGGTGCTTCGTGAGTAAGGGCCTGCGCAGAAAGATTGTTGCAAGTGCTTACGATTCCGCGGTAAGGCGCAAGTCCATGTCGAAAGTCAACGAACAAAGTATTGTAGACGGATGTCACATTCATAGCATCGCAAGGCGACATACGTCTACGACAATTCTTTGTGCGTTGACTTCCGACACCGACTTAAGTCTTACGACAGAATCGTAAACGGTTACGACAATCGCTCTGCTCAGGCCCTAAATTGTATTTTACGACTCCGATCAGTGGAGACGAGCAAACAGTGGAAACGGAGATCAAGTTTAGGCACATCGATGGCATTGAATATAAAAAGTGACGAAGATCAAGATTCCTTTCGAACTTTTGTATCAGCGTGAATATTCTAGGGCTTATTTATTTGTTGTATCTTATAAAATTAACATTCGAAATACGTTCTTGAAGATTGACAGCTTTGTTGCCAGCCGATCTACTAAAACTAACTAAAATATAGTCTTTTATTATGAGATAGGATGAGATGTAAGATAGCGGGGTTTCTGCTAGATTAATAGGCATCATCTGTTGGTTCTACTATGAATTTATTGCCCTTGGAGTGAAATCTGTTTAGTAGAAAATTCATTGTTTGATCGTGCGTGTAATCGTTGCGAAAAAAGGTGCGAAATTGGATGTTGAATATCCGCTATCTCAAATTAGAAATCTATCTTATAATGGGGAATTTGCAACTTTTAAGACCTGAGTCTCCGATGCTAGAACTTGGTCCAAGTTTTAGTTTCGAGAAATGTTTAGCCAATCAACCAGCAGCTATTCCATAAAAGCTGCAAGTTGATTGGCCACATATTTCTCGAACCTAGAACTTGGACCAAGTTCTAGCATCGGACACGGGCCTTTACAAAACCAGCCTCCCTGTATTTGTTTCGACGTCTTTATTGAAAATCGACACGTTCATTTAATCCGAAACTTGAGCATAAGCCACCTATGAAAGTCAGAGAGAATCTTCGTCCTAACCTTGATAAGATAACGCCACGGAATGTGTGACAGCGAAGGACTCTAATTTATTAACTTTGTTTTCTCTTGCTCGTCGTTGCGAAAAATGTATATGCCGCGGAAGAAGTCGCTAACTAACTTGAAGCGGTAGCGTACGATTGCGCAAAGCTCGCGTGCCGACGTTAAGCGATTAATTAAGATTCCGCTCTCTTGTTCCTGCAGATTATTGCCGCGACAGGCGTATCATCGTTTCGCGGGACGATTATAGGAATTCACCGAACGTGCAGAACAACTTTGTGCTTATTTCGGCGCCGTCTCGTAATAATGAATGCCGCGCGAATTAGCCTCTTCAACCGGGCTGGCGTAAACATCTCGTTACGAATTATTTATGAACCGTTTCGTGCGTATCGAGCAAGGTGCAGAAACTTTGAGAAAAAAAATGACCTGTTAATACTGTTGCGATTAGCTTCACATAAGAAAGAAGGATTACGAACACAAGTCGTGGGATTCAATTCTGCCGCTGTAAAATTTTTTATATTGAGAAGGACCGACAGAGAGAATGTAAATTGGCGGTTTTCGTGCGACAGCTGTGTCCAAAAATTGAATTCTTTTTCATATGCAGTTAAATATACAAGAGCAATACTGACTCCGCGCTGTTGTGACACTGTGGAACATTCAAGAATGTTTTTGAAGACAACGAATGGACATTATTTTTCGCAGAGAAATAAACACATTGTACAGTCGTTCAGTTTGTTAATTTAAAACCTGGATATTAAGAAATTGCAAAACAAAATACAATTCATCGAAACCAAAGACTTATTTTTACGAGACAACTTTCAAAGATTTTGCAATTATTCTTCTAAGATGCTACGTTAGAATTTTTGCAGGGATGTGATTTTTATTTTTCCTAAAATCGTTATATTTAAAATTACTTTTCTTTCATGTTAATCTACTATATTAAAATGAACGTCCTCGTTTGTGTAAATTTTAATACTGCTGCATGTTGCAACTCAGCTTGAAATTTGAGGAAAACATTGCCGCGTGGTTGCAAGGACATTAAGCGAAACCAGAGCCGAGCGTATAACGCCATAAGGCGAAGCGTTTAAATCGGAGCTTTACGATCGGTCGTTGAGGTTTTGGGCTAGTGATAAAAACGATACTTGAACTCGTAGAAGCGAGCTTTCTCCCTACGCCACGATTATATGTTCCACGCATGGTTCGTTTCGCCGAAGAATTCCGATCACATCAAATAAGATTTCGCAATATTATACAATCCAAGCAGTTAAGAAGTAATCTATTTCTATACTTTGTAATAGACGTAATACAAGTTTTCAAAGTTAAGTAATCCAGAAGTTGCTATAAAAAATCTATTATAAAACATAAGTTCTCAATGAATTTATATTACATTATATTGATACCAATTTTCATGTCTCTATTTCGTGCTATAAATATTTTATCGCTGCAAAAAAATAATTCTGTAAATCCATTTAAAAGGACAGATGAATATAGTTATTAAAAAATTTTAATAATTTAGGTATACTGCAGTGTAGAGGGAACGATTTCAAAATATTTTAATTTCATGTTTGTTTACAGGTGGAGTAAATTTTTCCAAGGCTCGGATACTTAAGAGAGAGAATGGCCGATTGCGCTACGAGAAAACCACGCATATTATATTCATGTAATAAACCCGAAAATCAAGCCGCAATTAAATTTCGTAGAACGGCTGCGCAACACATCTATATTGTGAAAGGCCCGCGTCTACATTGTGAAAGGCTCGTCTACAGCCCGCCGTCCTGTTTGCGGCCGGTCGCAGAAGGATCGAAGGACCTCCGTCGCGTATTGGGTCGCCCGCCTTTCAACCGGGGGGAGGGGGAGGGGGGCCTCGCTCCGATCGATCGTTAAACCTCCCGCTTAATCGCCGTGTCAAACCAGTGCTGTAAACTTATATTACCGACTACTACTACTTCCCCAAGCTCCCGACGACGTGTCTCGACCACGCAGATTTGCAAAATTCTTAAGTCGCCTCAGCATTCCTTCATGAATAATAGCGCGTGTAGAAGTCTACGGTTCTTGTTGTTACATATCGCGAAACAGGCAACAAAGCGCGTGAAACGAGGCAAGAGACACGCGTGACAGAATGCACGCGAGTGCATTCGTAACGATAAGCTTATTGTCGTACTTATACGGGATCATAAAAAAAAATATTAATCTTTAGTATCTAGAAAAGATATTAATCTTTAATCTTTTTAATAGTCTTAAAGATTAAGGCGTTTGCATGGTAACATAGGAGGTTTAGGCGTTACAGCAATTATAAACGTTCGTATCCACGAAAAATATGGAATTAGACTTTGCTAACAAATGTCTAACACATTTTTGATTTCTATTACAAGTTTTGTTAATTAGAAATACTGCGTGTTGATATTTTCAGAAACAATTAGGGTTATTTGAGTTTTATCATAAGAATTGTTAACTTTGGATTCGTTCCGAAATTGGTATCAACGCAGAATAGGCTCAACAGCCTCGTATATGATCAACATCTACCATTTAATTTCTTTGCAAAGTATCCTACCAAGCGATACTTTGTCGAGACGGCGGGAATGTTTCGTCGTCGGACGTTAAAGTCTCCACGGTGGCTTTCACGGCGAAATCCTTCGCGTTAGACGAGAGAAGAGTCGCCTCGGGCCCCGCTGCAACTTTCAAGAATCGTTAAGACCGGACTATAATCGTCGATCCAGTGCTGTAAACTTATATTGCCAGACCGACTAATTCGCCTGAGAGAGGGACTGGATCGTTTCGCGGCCGCGATGTATTCCGATTTTGCAACTAACTAACGATTCCGCGCCCTTCCCCGCGATGGATCCTGTAACATTTACAATCCACGATACGAGTCTTTCGCCTTGCCGCTTCTCAACGACAGTAAAAGCCGCGATGTCCGTGTGTAGAAACAGCAACTTTGTATCGCCAAGGAGAGTGTAATTCACTGGGAAATAAAATGTGAACAGTTATAAACCACAAGAGCTGAGAAATGGCATTTTCAAAAAGATTTGAAATGTTGTTAAAATATAACGATGGCATGAATAATGGGAATTCGTGAAAATATAATTTCAATGACCACGTGAACGAACACAACTACATAAATACAAGAAAGTTGAGAGTTTCTTTAGGAATTTCTGTTCACACGCAACACGATCCTGAGAAATCGGTATCGAGACCAATTTTTTCAAATCGGTAAAATGGCTTGGCTGCGCTTAAAGGCGGTACAAAAGGAAAGCATAACTATATAATTCTGAAGTATGTGTGTTATAAATTTCATTGTCGAATTTGTGAAATGCGACATGGAAAAATATTCCAAGAACGCGAGGACTGCGATAAAGTGCTTCAATAAATAAAACGAAGTCCCCTCACGTTGTTATAGCAAATCTGCGATTGTTCCTTCGGATTTTACGATCAACAATATACGCTGGTAATGGCGCCAAACTCATCTCTGCGGTTATAGGAGCCACTTCCTGCGGAGATCCGCGGAACTGCGGGTATTGTGCCGATCAGGGCGCCGATCTGTTACGAGGACTTGAACGAGGACCAAGAAAGAACAACGATCTTCGATACTGGTTCGACAGGACGATCGAGGGTCTTAGATGCTGACTTTATAATATTAATTTTTTTAATCGTGATACTTTTGTGAGATCCAGATCAAGTTCTCTTTCTTTAAAATTTAGATGATAAGATTCGTTCCAACAATAAATATCATCGAAATATCGAGGCAGGGAAGTTGCTGTTTCTACATTGAGATTCTGCATATTGCGAGAGTTACGATCGGTCGATCTGATAGAATATACATGTATATATTTCATGCTGTTTTTTTATTTTAGTTATAAAATAAATTCATTTTTCTTAAAGAATGAATTCATGGCACGACTGTAGATATCTGAACTTATTGTTAGTAATTCATATCCAGTTTCGTTGCGCACATTCCACAATCTGAATGTTACAACGTGTCCAGCAATCTTCTTACAAGACTTACGACAATCGTCGTACAATTTTATATATGATGGAAAACACGCTCGTAAAAAAGAAACCACAGAACCGCAGATTCAAGGACGCGGTTTTACTCATCGGCTTGAAAAGCTACGCAAAGCTGCAGATCCAATTATCGCACGACGAGCGGATGGTAGAAGCGCGCCTTCCGACGCACGGATGTATAATTCAAATGCAAACGACGCGCCCCGAACCACCGGGTTTTATGCCTCTTTAAAGGTTGAGGGATCGGCTTCGTTTCCGAAGATTGCGACTGCGAAAATCGCGGACCCTGACAGATTTCAGCGAGTCAATTAAGGTCCCGTCGCAGATCCAGCGCTCAATTTAATCCCGTTCAAGCGTACTCGTACGCGCTCGTAAACGCAAAGTTGTCATAAGGCGGGTACAATCAGTGTACGGCATCGAGATCAATTTGTGAGCGAGCAACAGCCCGCTCGATACGACTGAATCATCTCGGCGATGACCAAGTAAAATTTGCCGACTAAGTGGCACATTTGTTGCGAGATCATTTCATTTTACAGGGAATGTAAAATGTTGCAATTTATACCAAGCAGCAAGATTGCGGATTATTCATAATTGCACAAAGAGAAATTATTAAATTGCTTTAATTGCTCAGTCGATTGGCACATATAATAATGTGGTGTAGTGGCTGATAATTATAAACATGTTTAAAATTTAGCGAGCTTTCTTATTAACAAACAACTACCGATTTAATCATAAGGCGACTGCAAATGCAGCTCAAAGAAGTAAATTTCTATCATCTGTATATCTTAAAGAGAGAAACCTGGCTCTTCGAAAAACGCTGGATTAAATGTCGCGAGACACTGAAAAGGTTTTCTTGTTAACAAAGAACTACTGGTTTTAATCATATGGCGACGCAAAATATGCAAATGCAGCTCAAAGAAGTACATTTCTATCATCTGTATACGTAAAGAAAGAAAAACGCTGGATTGAATGTGTCGCGAGACGCTGGAGATGTTAAACGAAGGCGCCATTCACGAACGGGGGAACAATGTATAGGGGTGTCGCAGACGCCTTCGATGCATATTATGACAGCTACGGATACGCGATCGAGCCCGATCGGTTATTGAATCGTTAAGCCGCGCCGGAATAAAGAGACACGCGACGAAGAGATCGACCCTCGCCTTGTATTTCTTCCTCCTTGCGAATCAACGACGGACGCGGCGACGGCAACGGGGTGGAAAATAATATTTCGAGGCGCTAAAATGTTGTCAGCCCGCTGATCCCGGCTGACATTTGAATATCCAGGGATCGGAGTCGCGCAAGGCGCGACAGAGATATCACCACGACAATATTTATAAAGCTTCCGCGGATACGAGCGCCGATATATTTCCGCCGCAACTCACCGAGGCCGCGAATAAAATTAAATGGTATGTGCAATGTTGTTCGCGATATTGCCCGGCTGTGGTCATTCCCGCGACGAGTGCGCGTATTATGAGTTTGCGGACGTTTATGGAACGCGAGATCGATTTTTCCGACAGCTCTCGGGTACCGTATTTAAGATATTTAACCGCGAACCGGGGATAAGAACTGAAATTGATTGAAAAAACGTATGTTAATGCTTTGAAAATAAAACATTATTGCAAACGGTATTGAGTTTATCGAAAATTATGTATTTCGTGAATTAATTGATTCTTTTATTTCATGCCCTTTGTTTTAACTGACATTTTATTCAGATAAAATAATGGGATAAAATATAATATTAATCCACATATTTTAATCGGAAATAGTGAAATCTTGTAACGTTGTTAAAACATTCTAACACACTTCACAAGTCAAATATAGAGTTTATCGAGAAAAAAAAACGGAGATTCTAATCCTTGTTACCTAACGATCTGTTACCTAAAAGTATCAATGCAAATAAATTTAAACAAAAATGGGGCGTGTACGAAAATTCAAATTTCGGTAAGTCGCTGGTATTCTTTTTTTTTACTTCCTTCATAATTTATTTTTATCTCAAACCGGCATCTTTCACTTCGAGGCGCTCACGTACGATGATCGATTCAGCGATCAAGTTGAACGGTTTGACTTATCGCGCGGAAATCTCGGCTCTCTTATGAATGATGCGGCAAAAAGCAAAGGGACGTCAAGTTGGACGGAGGGTTTAGCGCGGGCTCGAGCCAGGGTGATTAGTGCGCGCATCGGCGACTCGTATTGCCCTTCGACAAGCCTCATCTATGAGCACACAACCCTGTCACGATCGTCACGCCGTGCCGATGTGCTGACCGGCAGCTGGCCGCTGTCTAATCTTTCCTCGATTACGCGGGGTTGGATGTAAATCAAATCCATAACGCGCTACGGATACTTCGGCCATGTACGATATATCCCGTTCGTGCTGAGTTCGGTAGTCGATGAAGAAAAGTTTTAAAAATGCATTGAATCAAGCATTACGTATACAACGCAAATAAAAATATTGTAAACTGCAGCGTTGTTTTAAACATTTGTCGTGATCATTTTATTTCGTTAAACTATCATTATTTATGTCTGACAAATGTTAAAAGATCAGAAAGATTGTAAAGCTTTTTAAAAATCGTGATAGTGTAAAGGAAGGAAATTAGAACTTTAGTAGTGTCGAAAAATCAACGTCTAACTTTTATAAAATCACGCATTACTCGCGTTTAAAATTCAGCATTAGCTAAATTAATATTAATTTATATCGATCACTCGCTCACGCTAAATTTAGTTGCGATAGCTAAATATTTTGCTACTGTGTCTATTGTATTAGGAGCGGCAGCAAACCGTTCGCTGTGGTTTCGAAATTTATAGTTATGGCAGTAAAATATTGTTAGCAAGCCACGATTAGCTACGGTGGCGAAAATTTTTGTCAGTGCTCCTTTCGAGAAACACGAAATTTCTTCCGAAAACAGAGGCGGCAAGGGAAGTTTGGGCAAGATTTCCGCTCCCTAGAATGCAGCCCCCTTCAATTTCGGTAGAGACAGCACAGCACTCTATTACAGCGAGTATCGATGTAGGAAGGAGATCCGGCCGCAAAACAAGTTAATCTAATCCAGTTATCCAATTGATCGCCCTTCGAGGAGCTATTCTACTAATTGTCCTTCCCTTAGAATGTCCCTCTTTCTCCCCTCCGAGTAGGTCCCGCGTTTCCTCGGAAACGATCATAGATCAACTCGAATTTACTCGCGCGCTCGGCCGCGGCGATTTACCTGTGGTGAACCGCCCTTTGCACGACGCAATAACATTAATTATAAACGGAGGTGGATGTTTTGATTTCATCGCGCGGCAATTAATTCGTAATCCGGATGCGGCGGTCCGGCCGCAGTGACATTATACGATTCGCTCGCACGAAAATATTAATGCATCGAAATACCGTTACGCGTAACTGGATTCGTCCCTCGACCACTCCCCGTATATCCCGCGCAGCGTTCGCGGTAACAGGGTTTTGGGGGATGAAACCTGCTGACATTTTCAATTCAAGATACGATAAAGCGACGGAAATAACTTTAAGACGATAATCGTCCAACATAAATTTATGGAAATAACGTGCGTTACTCGCGTGTAAAAAAATACAATGATAAATTTGAGAAGTTTTATATTTAACACAAATAATAGAAACTCCTTATAAGATTGAGCTGGATATTTTAATCGAATTGAGTGAGGCTTTTTGTCGCCAGTGGTTATTTAAACAAAGGGAATTTTTTTTAAATCGACCAAACTGGCAAAATTTTGATGTTTTAATGCCTAATATGTTTTGCGTATACACCCAACTAGGCAAACTGCGTGCCTATAACTTTCGGCCTTGAAACACAGTTCGAGCTGAAGTCGAAGTAGTATACATAATTAAATTGATAATCAATTTCATAGTGACGTTGAATAAGTATTCTTTAGAAACGGACTGTAAAGAATTTATTACGAAAAATGTTACCCCAGCCAGGATTTAAACGTGGACCCCTCTATTATCCGGGACGGGTCTTAATCAATGCGAAATTATTTCCTATACTCCACATCTAACAGTTTTACTTGGAAATAAACGTGCACTAAATTCAAGATACATGGTTGAATTAAATTGAGTCACATGCATAGTCTCACTATTCGTATGTTGGCCACATTTTTAATTCTGTCGTTTCTCTCGCACGAAAGGCTCCCGAGGAGTTCCCGGAAAAGTTTCGAAATGAGAATGGTCGCGAGGTGCTGGCAGAAGAAGAGGAAGAGACTCGATTCTATCGACCGAATGGCAGCTCGAAGATACCCCCGGGGCAAAAACGTCGAGAGCGGCGTAGAGTCCGTCGTGGCGTGAAACGAAACGGAGGACGAAATCCGCTCGAGAGCGCCCGAGGAGGGAAATTCCTCTTTCTGGTGTTAGGCAAGCTTAAAAATACGCAATCTCGCCGCCCTGTCAGGCTGAAGAATTGAGATACACGTATCCCCCTCCCGCCCCTTTGACATCGTTTACCCATATTCATTTAATTTTCTCGTAGCGCCGCGGCGTCGACCGCAGAATCTATCCTGTCTCTTTCTCCAGCAAGGATTTCCTCGCAGGAAGTCTTTTAGAAGACCCACTCCCCCCCCCCCTCTCTCGACCGTCGATTACGACTTTCCGCGCCGCTTCGCCTCCTTCGGCCTTTCAGCTTCTTCTCGCGCTTCCCGTTCCGGGCGAGTTCGGCTTCAGTGGCGGGTCTCTCGGGAAATTGCGAAACTGGGGATAATTAAATGCCGTGGCGGCTCTCGAAACGATATTAACGAGGTGTAATGGCGGGTTAAATATTCCGAGAGCCTTGCCTTTTCAAGGCATTCGCTCGTAAATACATCGGGCAATGTATGCGCGCTATGTCAACGATTACTTGCGTGGTGTAACGTTCTGGACCGTCAAGCGCCGATAAAAAATTTGGCCTTTTACCAATGTTATTCGATACACGGCAGACTCGCCCTTAATTACGAATCCTTTCATGTTGATTTTATCTAAAGAAATTTTGCGATCGGCCATACACACGTGAGCCTCTTTCACTGTCTTCATCTCGCTAAATATCTCGATAATTGAAGGACGAATTAAAATTCTGGCATTAAGTATTCAGAGATTCGGCATAATACGGGTTCCGCGCAAGAATTTTACGCCAATGATAAAATAATAACGCGAAGCGCGGAATGAAAAATTCCGAATATCTCGCTACGTTCGCTTCGCATCAACGCTGCTGATACGAGTACTCGATGTTAACAGCGCTGTACTTGAACTGCACTACAATATATACTAGTGCAGTGCTATTCCCTCCGATTTCTCGCTCGGTCCCGAGAGAGCCTGGCACATCCGTTCGCGTACAACGCGAAAATGTTGCGATGTAAAAAGAAAGTAACACGCGGCTTTCCACTGTCCTGGCAATTTACAGATATCGCCGTAAGACGTGCAGCTCGTCGAATGAATTACGGAAAGTAGCGGCAAATCTCATTGTCAGAGAAGGTGAAAATTGTCTGAAAGAACATACACCTTCGAGGATAACGAGTTTCACACGCTAAACAACTTTGAGTCGGTATTACTGTATTTTTACCAGCCTTGCAGTAACGCAAGTCTTTGCGTTGATATACAATTTTGGATTACAATCTTAAGAATGACAAGAGCCACGCAATAATTTCTGACAAAATTTCAATTCTCTTTGAAATCACAGAGGAGATAACGACGACGATAAAATAATTTCCTGCAGCATTTCTGACATTTATGCAACATTTCCAAGTTTGAATGCTAAAGTAAAATCGGAAAGACATTCTTATTCGCCGACAAAAGTCTTGAATCATTGTCGAGCGTGGAGCGATCGGATCGCAAACTGAATGTAACGATGCAAATTCGGCGACGGTACAATACCTGGCGAGAGCCCTGTATTGGCAGGAGAAGAATACGAATCGCGGCTTTCGCGGGACATGGGGATGACAGACGAACAAAAGGGATGAGATTTCGGATCCGCCCGGCGAGAGACAGATAATTCCCCACCTCGATACAATATATACAATATTCCATTACATATTTTATACATTTTGCATTTCCCACAATATTTCAAGAGCACGCGACATTTCTAATTCAGCTTGTTTCCCCGCTGTCGAAATAATTCATGGCGCTTTTCAGCCAAGCGTTGATACAGAAAAAATCAACCCGGGGGTACCAAGCTCGGCGACAAATAGAACAAACAAAACCCATTCAACAAACCTTTTTTTCGGCGTTCAAGATCCGCCTAACGAACGTTAGCTGTCGCTTACGAGAGTCGACGGATATAATGATCGATCGCAATTTCCAGCATTCGTATGCGACAAAGCCAGTGCGTCGGGTGGATTAAATAAATTCCATAATACTCTCTCCACTTCGATCCGGTGAATAATACGCGCGCGTACTCTCACTCGGCGCGTATTTATTTACTAGGGCCGCGCGCGTGTGCGAGAGCGTGCGCGCGTACGCACGCATACGCACGGGGAGGCGCGCACGAATTTATAAAGCCATCACGTGCACCACCGTGTCGATCATCGCGCGTATCCGACACGAGTGCACCTGCACGATGTGGCCGCCGCTTAAATCGAAAGCTCCCCCGATTCCGCGTTATAAATTATTTGCCGCCGTTATCGACATCGAAGACGATGTATTTATTATCCCGCGATGATCCGTCAACTTTTTGATCGCCTTGGAAAAGGTTGGCGAATTATCGCCGTATAAATCGGCACACCAACACCGATATTTTATCCGACGCGAATTTCCGATCCCGGGCTCCGCCGCGCCGCGCCGGCGGGATTTTTCGCTCCCATTTTTACAATAAATACCGATTTGTATTTTTAATATCAAAGGATTTCAGAAGGCCTGTGATTGATGACCCTTGATGTAGTCGGTCTCGATCGGTTCGACGCGATTTTTTAGAGCGCGGGATAAATGTCAGTAATGGTATCAATGACTTTAAATAAATAACGAGCTATGTCCCATATAAATCTTTTAAAGGATCAAGAGAGCACAACATGGCAAATCCGATTGCACGTGCCGTGTCGCGCAGTTTTTTCCTCGCCGCGTTAAAAAAAGGCTCCTACGACTACACGATTTTCAAGCGTACCGTCATTCTGTATAAAACAATAATGAGACTCGCGACATTGCCGCGAGTCTTTTAAAGTTGCACCTACTCATTAATTCGTATTAATAACTCGAATCTTAACCGATTAGAAATGATCTATCACTTTCTGCACGATAGTTTTTACTTTAATTCATAATTAAATCTCCTCTCGGCTATAATATCGAGATTAATCGCAAACGTCGCGATAGCAGGGAATATAGGGGTAGGATATTCGCGTACTCGTGATCCTTCACGGAGGACACGTGTCGAGGAGAAACTTCGCAACGCAATAAAGACTCGCGCGGGGGATGAACTTTCGATGACGAGGTTGTTCCCGGAGAGGCTCGAGAGGAGCATGGCATCATCGCGACGATGCCCGTGCACGGGAAGCTCAGAACGAGGGAGTGATTTAAGTGGTACGCTAACGTAGTAACTTCCTAAACGTGCACAGATGCGGCAAATCGACGGAACTTGTGCGGCCAGATCGTAAGAGCGCCGGCCCGGCCGCGTCTTCGTCTTTCTTGCCCGTCGATCGCGCCATCAACATGAGCCAGCAAACTTGGCACATTTACTGTTATACCTTGACAAAAACTACGCTCGGCGTACGAGAAATCCTTCAAAATTTTGAGAAATTACATTCCCAGCTAATAAGGCGTAGTGTATGCCACGTTTGACGATTTTACATTTAACCCTTTGAAGCATGGTCGTAACTCACGTTACCACCTCAACTTCTTCACTTTTTGGTCATTTAATTTCTAGTTAACGCATTTAGGCCGGGGTTTTTTGCATATTCTATAAAAATCTTCAACTGGAATTTAGATTCCATGGATTCTAATAATATCTAAATAATGTTTTTTAGCACAGTTGAATAATGTTATTCTTTTAAGTTTTGAATTCGCCATTTTTAATTATGAAAATCTGATAACGGATTCGTAATCAGCGACCCCAGAAACCCTTGTATACAAAGTTTCACAAAAAATGGTTCAATAGAAAAATGTATGCTTCAAAGGGTTAGAGCATAACATTTTAGAGTGCATTATGGATTGCATAAAATCTCACATTATTTTACATTGTCAACACGGACGCTAAATAAACTAAATTCTTAGATTGATTGACTGATGATCTTTCAGTAAAAACTTGCCTCTATGGTTTATTTGGGTGTCTAGCAAGATTCTATAAATATTCTGCGCTTTATGATTTATTACGATATTAATAATCTAATCAAGAGACGCGCACGAAATGCGAATTTTTTTGCGAAAGGAAAGATAAGTTGTCTTTAATCATTAAGACAGCATGAGGGTTCGAGAAGAGGCAGATTCGCTCTCCAGCACAAAATACGGGAGGGATTAAGCCGGATTTTTTCGTTTCGAAACATTGGTTGTTTTTTCTCGACTATCGCTCCGACACGTTTTGCTCGCACAGAACAGATTTAGATTGGTATCAGCTAGTCCTATACGTTCGCAAATAACGTCGCGAATCCCGTAAAGTTTTAATTTGCGCAGAGCTCGATTTATTCATGGAATTATGCTACGCGGGAGAAACGTAATTCGCCGGGGTGGCGGATGGCGGTCCCGAATAAAGCGGTATTCGGGTGTTTCCGTTAATTACTAATAATATTCAGACACTCGCTGGAGAAAGAGAAGACGAAAGTGTCGGGGGTAGGAGGCGGCCGGTATTGTAAAATGTACACGGAGCGAGGGTTTGGCGAGACCGAGACGGAAGAAACGGGAGAGCAGCTCGCTCCGACGCGCTGCATTTGCATAGGCAAACAGACGGCCGCGGGATCGCTATGGTTGGCAAGAAAAATGAATAAAATTATGAAAAAGAAGGGAAAATTTCGAGTGGAGATGCAGGAGAGCGGCGGAGGAGCGGCGGCAGAGGGAGAGCGGGGCGGACCGCGCACTGTCAGTCGTCTGACAGCAGGGGGATGAAACGTGGCGGAAGAACGAGCACACGAGGGGCTTTGCTGTGCGATTTTCGCGCGAAGGGTGCAAATCGTCGGTGAGAAAATTCTGCGACTCCTTTTTCCCTCGATACTCCTCGCCGCCCGTCGTCCTCGCGGGCGAATCGTTTTCGTCTACGGATACGCCCGTTATCGCGCGAAAACGTTGCCGCGCGCGAAAATTATGCGGATAGAACGAAATCAAACTGACTTACGCCAGTGCCACTGCACCGTCAGTCGTAATGTCAATATCACGAAAGAAATGCTAAGCGATGTCGCTTGAGAATTAAAAGAGCAATCTTCGCTTCTTCGCAGGAAGACGGTAATTAGATTCATTGGCATTTAGAGCGACATACTTGCATCTATATAAGAATGGTAAATAATTCAATAATATAGCGCATATATCTCTTTCAGAGGCAATATGTAGCAAAACTTGATATTTTCTACGGAAATGAATATCTCATAATAAGTAATATTTGACAAACAGTATATTATCTATCTGAATATGTCAAAGTATTTAGATACACACAGAATTTAATATTGCCAAAATATAAAACTTTGATGTGATTTCTTCGCGATAGACGACTGGTATAGATAACAATTTTGTAATAAGAAACAAGAGCAGCCTCCTTTAGCGAAACGTGCTGCTTTTCTCCTCTCCCTTCCGCTCCATCACTCGCAAGAGGTCTCGTGGAAAAGGAGAGAAAATAAAAAAATATATAAAAGCGGGACAACGGTTCGAGCATCGGATGACAATAATTAAGTCCATGTAAATCCATGTAAATGGTCAGAAACGCGCAGCGCGGGCAAACATGATTGAATCTACATCGGCGACGAGAGGCGAGTTATTGGATTTCCGATTAATTCTACGTAAACGTATGCTCCTCAACGGTTTTATTCGCGTGGGCGCTCGGGCGCGAGCGGACTTGAACCCGGTCGCGCAATAAATGTTCGCCCCGTGACCAGCAACCAGCAGCAACGTTGTTGTCCGAGAACGGGCTTTAATATTTTTAATAAAAATCAAACAAAAAAGCTAACGCAACGCTAGCTCGATATCTTGTTGTGGGCGAAATTCGTATGGCGGAGGCGCAAAAGGTAACCGGATTGTTGAATGGGCTTTTCAGATCTGTATTTTGAAAGAGCTGAGAGAGAGAGAGAGAGAGAGAGAGAGAGAGAGAGAGAGAGAGAGAGAGAGAGAGGAGGGAGGGAGGG
>NW_011967177.1:162162-223288 GCF_000949405.1 Vollenhovia emeryi | reverse complement strand
GGGGGGGGAACGGAAGAGAGTTAGAGAGAAGAGGGAGAGGGAAAGGGAGGTAGAACGAGGGACAAAGGGGTAGAGAAGCACCATACGGACGAGCCATTTAAACTTCTCACCCCCGAAACCACACGCTTGTCCGCATTCTGACTTATACCAGGCATCGTTCACCCCGTCGTCGAGCACCCTTCCGCCTCCTCCTCTTCCTTCCTTCGCCGTCCCTCTCTCTCTCGCCCTTGACACTCTCGCTATTATACGGGTTTGATACCCGCCACTTTAACCCTCCTCAACGGATCGGCGTGCGTCTTGATCTCCACGGAAAACGCGTCGGTCTCCATGGATCAAATTGAATCCCGACGGGATCCTCGTCAATCGTATGAAAGAAACGGAGAAGAATTGCAGCGTGACGTTGCTTGATTCGTAAAACTCATCTTTAAAATGAAATTTCATTTCTCACGCATGCATAAGCTAGCCTCAGTATACAGAAACCTGTGTTTTCGTGACTGGTTCGAGACACCGACAATTTCTCCCCCTTTTCATTACGCCGGGCAAAACCTTTAATTGATCGTGAACGAATTTTGTAGCAAAGTATCTCTACGTGTGGTCGAATAATAAATTACGGCATGTACCGAATCGCGCGCGTATCGTCGCGAGATAGAGCCGCGCAAAATTCGCGTATTGTTCCGTGGTTTTGCAAATTAGCGCGCGCGCGTCTACGAATTACCTGGGCTTCAAGCAAGGCGCCGTGTAAAAACGACATGAATAATTTTTCCGCTGTTTTTACATGGTGCGCAGCAATTTCGCGCTTGCGAAATCGGCGTTTATCCCGCGTATATTTCACGCGATCTCCCCCTCGGGGGCAGTCGGCAGAATATTATCCGTAATTAATGGACGAAACACACACACAAAGTACGGATCAACGCGGAGTTTTGATCACGTTCTTTAAACCACGTCGCGGCGGATCTCGCGACTTTCCTCTGCGGCAATTTTCGAAAATACCAAACGCCCAACGCGCATCAAAATCCCACGCAAATATATGTATTCCACAGCATTAAGCGCGCAGATTTATAACGTTGGTTATTACGCAAATAATTGTAGACGACATAAATGACTTACGCGAAGGCCGCAATTTTCCATCGCGGTAACGCGATAACGATAATGAGAGCGCGGTCAAATTTTAATCGTGCAATTACGCGCGGATTCATACGTTTATTTCTACCCGCCGATGCGATTTTACACACCAGTCCGCGTTATTTATTTTCCGCATTATATTTGCAGCGACTCGTGCAATCCGTGTCTACAGGAATAGCCGTCTCGGAAAAAGAATGCGGGAAAAGTGAGGATCATAATTATATGAAATCGATTCCGATGAGCGCATGGAAATGTCATCAAATTTTTAGGAATTAGTCAGTAATTCAATTAAAATAATAATAATAGGAACAGTACTAAAATATGTGCTTAACATGTAATAGAAAATTAAAAAATAATGTTGCAACTTCCATCTTAAGCATCTACGAAAAATGCGTCTCTGGAAACGTGTGTAAATTATCACAATTCTTTTCGCAATCGAGAAAACTATTTCATATAATTGTCTGAACTTTCTACGAAGTTTGACGCGTGACTCGAAAAGTTTTTGATACAAAATTCTGAATTCTTAGAACTGTCTAAAATGTTGCGATATATATGATACAGGCTTGCATCATATCTTTCATTTATTAAATCGTACCCGTCTTTATTTCCACGTACTTTCGTTAAATTGATGAAATCGTTCTAAAATATTACCGCGCATAAAGCAATATTACCGAGCAGATGAAATGAAATAAGATGCAGCGTAATATTTGTCAATCCGATATTATTTACCATCCATACGTGTTTCTATTTTCCATTCGCTCTGAGCAGTACGAAATTCGACGTGGATATTCACAGCTGAAAATCCGCGATATGAATAGGTCCTCGTCGACAGGAGAGTGGGAACGAGCGACCGGATTACCCGACAGGAATATCATTTTATTTGATGTTGAACTCATTCCGGGATACATTTGTTATTAATTAATAAAAGCCAGTGGTTATCCCGCACAGAGCTATCGGATTTAAAGCAAGCTCTCGACACTGCCTCTTTCTCTCTCTTTCTGCTTGTCCCATTATCCTCCCTCCCTCCCTGCCGTCCCCCTCTCTCTCTCTTTCCATTTATCTGTCTCGTGGTAACCGAACTCTGCTTCTGGTACATGTGCAAGCGCGAACGTTGATTGACCCACGAATCGTCCGGCCGCAAACGCAAACGGATGGTTCGGCCGCTCATTTTCCGTCCGTAACCGGTAAACGTGGATTTTCCCGAGACGCGCTAATTTCCGATCTCCTTTTTCTCGCCAAATCTTTTCGTCCCTGATCTCAGGCTTGCGTGGACGCGCTCCTTTTTATATCGCGTATTCAATAATTACTGTCTCAGCAACATTATACATGTGTCGACAGCGAAAGACAGAGTCCAACTTTAATTTCACAGCGAAATTGCGCGAGTAATTTAATACAGGTAGAAAAGTGCCAACTGTCAAAATATTGGCATTTAACGTGTGAAGTTTTGCAGCTTAATTTTTCTGTTAATAAATAACACGCCGACAGAGCCGCGTTTTTGTCACAGATATAAAATCTTGAAAGGGAGACGCGCGATCGCGACGGGTGACAAATAGAAAAGTATGAGCCGTGCGAAAATGACAGGAGGATACATTAATATTTCATGTTTATTCGTATCAGCCGCTTTCACGAAGATTAACTGCATTTGTATTTTATGTGTGCAAAGATACAATAATGCGCCGACCTTTCTGGCGGGCGTACACGCCCGGCGAAATATCCGTTATATATTGGAAAAAAATATCATGACAATTTGGCGCCATGACGGCGATATGTTTTTTCTCGTTCCGGCCCCGAATTTTTTTTTGTTCTTTTTTTTCGGCGATTTAACGTATTTCACACTTTGCAACAGCGAGGTTTAGACAACCCGCATGCCAATTCTGACGATTATTATTTCGTATATTTCGCCGAATATCGAACCTATGAATATCCTCAATATTCTCGGCCTGAATATTCGCTATTATAGTTTATCGTTATAATATAACTGCAGTAACATAAGCAGTTCTAACTGTAGCGGAGGATATTATAATGGAGATGTTGCGCGAATGTTTGATAATGAAATGACCATTTTGATCGTGGTCAAAATTTACTCGTTTATTTCGATCCGCTAACTTTGCGCAATTTTAAAGAAGCGACGCAATCGCGTGGCATTCATTATTATAAACATCTGTTAATAAACGAAAGACTGTTTCTGTCGTACAATCAGAAAATTTCATAAAAGTTTTGAGGCTCGTCTAAATTCAAATAGGTCTGCTAACGCTCTCGGCACTTAATGTAATTATGCAATTATTTTACAAATATTAAAGACACTTTAACTACCGAAACGTGGATACTCGACACATAGAAGCAGCTTGCTTGCGGGAGGATTGTAGAAAACGAAACAGATCGAGATTCCTTTCGATAGATTTCGCTTTAGAACAAAAAGCGGAAGAAGAGAAGATAAATAAATTCGACGGGATGAACGAAGCCAGTTACAGGTAACAAGCGAATCAATCTTACAATCTATCTCAAACGAATTCCATTTCCGCGGACTCGCGCGCGATTGCAACTCGCTCGCTCGGCGCGTTCGTCGCAATCGCATTAAAAATCCCACCGTTAAATGGCGAACGACGTAACGTCGTTACAAGGTTTTCCATACGGTGGCGGAATATCGAAATCGCGTTTCGGAGCGTTGCGGCCGGCGATTGATACGCGCGGCGAATGAAGTAAAAAAAAATCACCCAGCATCCACACAGAATGAAAGAGAGGGAGAGGAAGGAAAGAGAGGGAGCGAGAGAGGGAGGGAGGGAGAGAGAGAGAGAGAGGACAGGTCGCTTCGTCGACACGCGACACGTCCGTAGAATCCGAAAGGGACGACGAAAGCGGCACGTACAGGCGTATCCGTACACGCAACTCGCATCGGTCCATAACCGTTTCGGAATAACGTTGTCAATTGAAATATCCGTCCGGCGCGGCCGACCGGCCGCCGCGGCTGTAATTTAACCCCGCGCTGGATTATATTTCGACGAAAGCTTTTGCCGAAAGTATCGAGCGCGGGCGTGCACCGTCACACCTGCCCTCCGGCTAGGTGCGAATTTCGAATGTCGAAAATCTGATACACGCGGGCGCGCGTCATCGCGGATAATATCGAGACCGTTGACGGCGACGGCGACTGTCGGAAGAGTCATGATTCGGTGCACGTCGCATCAAAGCGGAAAATTCGAGCCGGGTCCCGATACGCGTGACACTCGGGGCGATCATGCGATCACTGATATTTATTGCGCGCGAAAACGCGGATAATGATGGGCGGTCATGGATGTAGAGAATCCGCGAACAAGACCCAAACTAAAGGAGAGAAAGACAGACAGAGTTACCGAGAGAGAAAGAGAGAGAGAGAGAGCCGATTAACTCGTTTCGAAAAATAATTCGTATAACAATTGGGAACAATTAGACAGCTCATATTAGTGAGCTTAAACATAAAAATTTGCCAGACATGGTCAGGTGAGCATTGAAGTTTAATAATTAGACACTTTATTGTAAAAGGTGTTCGAAACTGATTGTTGTGGTAGAAAATCGAAAAAATGTTCTGAAATATTTGGAAATGATTAGAAATACTGCGAAAATTAGAATATATTAGAAGAATATGATGAACCTAAATAAATCATGACTGCTTGTGCAAAAGTACATTAAAGTACATTTTAGAATGTTATGATGTTGCTCTCTTATTTGTTTATTCCTTGTTTAGTTTTGAAATTATTTTGATACGACAACGTTTTACATAATTGTAATAAAATGGTATACGGTAATCCTAAAAAACGACAAATTTTTTTTCGTGTACTCTTTTGAATTTCAAACTCGTAAGCTGTATCTATTTACGAATCAACACTCAGCTTCTGAAAATAGAATAATGGGCCAACCCATTCTGTGGTGTACAATTCGAAAGCTGAAACTTATTTTCGGTGATTTGGGGGAACGAAAGTAACGTGACAAGACATTCGGAAAATGTGAATGAAATATGACTACGACCTTGCCTATTAGTGTCGTGGAAAGACTTGAGTAAAACCTCGAGCAAAACAATTTACACGACACTTACCCTCCCTCAGAAAACTTGAAAAGTGTACACGTCATTTAAAATAAACTCAACTAGAAAGATGACAGATGCATATAAAAAATAAGATCGATGATCCATCAACAAATATTTATGAATCATTTGGAATCTATTGATTCTGATTTTATTGTAAACACCGGCGTTAGAAATAATTTCCTGCACACTAGTCACTTTATTTAAAAAAAAAAACCATGTTTACTCGTTCTTTAATCTCGCAATTTAAAAACTCATTAAAAAAATCTGTTTAACGCAGATATCTCCTGTACAGTTCTCATAATCATTTCCATATAAAAAAATATAAAATAAATTTAACCAAAGATCTCTTCCGCTGCTTTGCTCGAATCATTTAAAATCGAATTCGTAGACGTTGCGTATTGCTATCCACTATCCGCGACATAAAATTTGAAATGAACGAGTGTTATCTCCTCGCGTTCGATCGTTGTCACTCGCATTGTTGCTAGTCCCACATTTCTCCGGAGGATCTTTCGGTCGCTCTTCCGACGTTACGAGCGCATCTCGTAAAGCCTTGCGAGAAAAAAAATGGAAAGAGGCATCGAGAGCTCTCGTGAGGGTAGCACGAGTGCTACGAGGGCGTCGCGAGGGGGTTGGTTGCATCCTATCGAGGATGAGATCGCGGAGGAGTTTGCATAGCGATGTACAACACGAGAACCGCGGGGGATAGCGAACGGAGGAAGAGGGCAGGGGGTCGCTCGTGTGAATAGATGCTCCTCGTAAAAGCGAGAAACGAGCCGACAAATACAAATTTCTCGTCTTTTTCCGGCAGTCGGGTTACGGGGGTGTTAAACCGCCTTTACCGCGGCGCGTTCTAAACCCCTTTGCATATCCTCGCTTCTTACGCCGGCGCGTGATAGAGAGCAGTTTCTCGATTGCTCGCGCGAAAGTATCTCCGAGTAATCGCTTTTGGAATTCTGCAGCCTTAATACACCATATGGACATATAAAATAAAATAAAAAAATACATACATGGTGTACCAATTAAAATTATTTAGCGTATTATACGCGAATCCTGAGTTTCTTCGTTCTCTTGCAAACATTGGATAAACAAACCGAATTGATTAAAAGTAAAATAAACTAAACCGTAGTAAACTTTGATTTTCATCTTTATATGTACGATTATTTAAAAGATTACTATGCAAGAATTATTAATGCAAAATTTATTATTGTTATTCAAAGTTACTCTACATGTGTAAACGCTCGTTATCACTCAATATCTGATATAGATAGCAATATTTTTCTCTAGTTCGCCGATATGCAGGGAAAAAAAAGGGAACATATCATTAAACAGAGAAACGCAAAATCTCCGTAGACCACTGGAAACTCGACGGTGCTTCTCCCGACAAAAAGCAACGCAAATATTTTCCGAAACAACACCGATCGTATTGTAATCCAGATATTACATGCGCGTTATATTTTCATTTTTATTCGGCCACAGGGTGAGAAGTCGCGCGTGCTCTTTCGCATTGCCAGTTCGCCCGCCGGGCGAAATGTAAAATTCGGTCGCGGAACACGTGCTGCCTTTTTCCACCTCGTGACGCAGGCGATATGACGTAGCCCCACTGAGAGGATTATTTCTCCATGAAAAACTGATAGGCGCCGTATTAATCGTACGCCCTGCACGCGCGGCCATTACCTAACGATTCGCTCTCGCAAGCGCTGAAAGATACGCGAGTATGCACGCCGAAATTACGAGGACGTCGGCGCAAGCTCGCCCTTCGATTAAAAAAAAAAGAAAAAAAGAAGAAAAGAAAAACGACGCAGTCGGATCGAAATCAACTGCTACAAAACAATAATGCATTGAACCAGATTGAAATTGTATCTGCGCGCTGTGACATCCAAATCTCATTCCACGCGCACTACGAACTAAATTTGAAAAACCTACTTTCAGTACTTTTATTTCTAGAATGTAACATCGGCACTGCACGATCGTTGATTGCATTACTATGTCCGAAAGAGCTGGTCCTTTTTAAACATTATTATCTACTTTTTGTATTTTTAGTTTCAAAAAACAAATTTAGAATATCGTGCCGTTTATTCTGTTTCTACTTTCCGACATTATCTACTAAGCTCTCTTTATATCCAATGTTGGAATCGTAACATTAGGAAAACTATCGTGGTTTAACGCGAAATTATTTAAATCGTTAAAAGAAGGCATGGTACGATATTTCAGTAATAAATAAATCACGTTTTTTTATGCGTAATACGATAATATTATAAAATATATTTTAAGATAATAATAAGTAGCATAAAACATTTTATCTTGTGAAATATTATGAAAGTATCAATAAGATATGATTAAAGTACGTATTCTGCCTGCAGAAATTTTATAACATTATAAAAGGTATATTAAGATTACATTATATCCCACGGATACGCGAAAAAAGAGATAATATATAATTGATATTAAAAAAATACTGATGCTTATTTTTTATGTCGTAATAAATATTTTTAAGTGAATTGATGCAAATGAAACATCAATTTGCACGATAACGGAGATACATAATTTTTTTGTGGTGAAAAATACCGCGCATCGCGCAGAGTAATAAATAGTACATAACTTTTTTCAGGCAATACAGGCAAGTCCACCGATGTATTAAACATTTTTTATTTATTGTACTTTCACGATATTGTCATCAACAAATTGATCGTTTATAGCGAAACTCCTAATTCTAAATTTCCTTCCATCTCGTACATATTTAATATATTACGCTGTGAATGTTAATAATTGATATAGAAAAGTTGGTAACTGTTGAAAATGATAAAATTGAAAAAGTAATCGAATATTTTGGGGAGAAATTTCGAGCGCAAGAAACGTTCATTATGCAACGAAATTTATTTTCATCATCACTATAGAGGAATCTCGCTAATGATTCTCGTTTTACGCACACACATTTACGTGCACACGCATTTCCATCGTTAATATTTTATTTTAATAGGCGCGGAATGGAAAAATGGATGGCTCAAACATTAAACTCTCATACGATATTCAACATTACTATTGGTTATTACATTGAACGTAATTACGACATTATATTATTAATTATCACGTTAAATGCATCGCCCGCGAAATCGTTATTGTTTTTGCTTCTCGCAACATCCAATGTTTATCGCGTTACCGGATGAATTCGTTTCCGTCGACGATTTCCGGGCGGGCTGGAAAAATGTAGAACGCATTCAGATTTAAAAACGTAAAAATTCCTGTATTATTTCATTTATACAATATGTGTAATATATGTATTTGTATTTTTATTATGTCATTAACAAATTTGCAATTTTAATTAAATTAGAATAATATATTAAATTTTAGTTCTATAAAATTATTTAAAAAATTACAAGCTCTCGCTTTATAAATTGTATTGCATTAAGGATGAAATGAAAATTGTAGATTTAATAGTGATAGAAAATTGTAATAGCAAGAGGGCCGTTAGGAGTCCTTTGCAAATGTTACGAGAGTATCGCAGACGTTGTCTTAAAAATGTATCACCCGGTATTTCCAGTATCCTACTTGGAGAGCGCTAATCTGGGGGGAGGGAGGGTCAGCCACGTTGTGCCTGAATGCTTCAATACTAAAATCGACATTCGAGGTAAACTGCCAGGGAATGGCGCGTTATCATCAGGTGTTACCTGGCCGGCCATTAGCGACAAATTGACAGGCAAACACGGAATTGATTTTAGCACCGCAAAACTCGGTTTCCGCGGTGTCTCGCCACTCACACTTAACCGTTCGCCGATCGTTCGATTTCCGCGAGCTTTCGGGGAGAACCACGACGTAATAAATCGATGTAAACGCCGATGAGGCTGAAGAGGAGAGAAGTCCCGCGATTGAAAACCATCGAGATGGTTTAGGTGCGCAAAGTAGAAACAGAGAGAAACAGGAAATGTATTCTGCCAACAATTCTCTGTATAAACAGTCATGTAGAACATCAGCGCGAAAGATAAAAGCGCAATGTCGAACGAGTAATTCAATTGTGACGTTTCAATTCAAGATTTCCGCACAAAATTATATAGCAATCATGATAACAATTATGATACCTATTTGCTGTAAGAAATATCCTTTCAAAATGTGCTCATTGTTTTATGTGCGTACGTATATATGAAAAAAAAACGCGTGACAAAATATCTAACGCGACATTTCCTCCCTCGCTTCGTTCGTTCCATCCTCCCCAGTCGCAAGGAAAATGGCGAAAATCGTGAGATTTACACAGACCGCATTCCTTCGGGAGCAGACAAGACACAATGGCCGAATGATTTACGCGGATATAAATACACCGATTGCCGCGCGATACCTTCCTATTTTCCCTCTCCTTTTTTTCCCCCCCGAGCTGGCCGAGCCGCGGATACTTCGCCCCGACGGTCACAAAGAAGCAGGGTGGCCCCTGCGGGAAGACGCAATATCACCCCGTTATGACAGCCCCGTATTTTAGTAAGGTGCCGCTCCGGGGGTGAAGAGTGGCGCGCGTCCCATTGGCCACCCCGGCGTATCGCGTAACGCGGTCTTTCTCTCTCTTTTCCTCCCTCTCTCTTTCTCACTTTTTCCCCCGGCACGGTACACACATCAATCACCGGCATTTTAATATCGGGTGGCGCACAATACCGCCGCCGCCACGGTATTCCGCGAAGCTCTGTCGAGAGTTCGACCAGCGGCTCTCCCTCCCCCCCCCTCCTTCGCCCGAAACTGGTTTTTATGGTGGAATTCTTCTAATTTGTGAGTGCCCACCCCTGACGAACGGGCATCCGCCGCCGATGCATACGACGTTTAATGCGTCGCCGCAATTACGGAAATCGCCCACGCGAAATGTGCATCGATTAGCTCCTACCGGGCGGATATCACGGATGCCCTTTGTGTCCGCGATGGCGATAGGAAAGAGGGTGGTAGTGGTGTCTCTCCGACCGCGCCGTGAGTGTTGTTACGGATTTATAGCACACGTCGTTGAGACCTAATGTAACTTTCAAACCCATCGAAAGCTCAGAACTCTTATCTAATCATTAATGGAAATGCAAATTACTTTAGGCGAAATTATTCCAACTTCAACAAATATGTATCTAGTATTCTGGAATCCATTAATTGTATCAACAAATAGAAATTAACGAATAGCTTCGTGAGCTGCGACAAAATGTTGTCGCAGTCGCGAGCTCCAATTCGGGGACATCTTTCTGATTATTACAGTAAGGAATAAACCCGGCATTCCGGTTAGCAGTCGTGTTACTAGTATTATCAGGCTGGAATGCCGACGTAATAAATGGTCGAATCATCCTCCCACCCTAACAATATGGCGCAAACAATCCTCGACCGCGATTCACCCTTATATTGTTGCCCGAACAAAGAGTCTCGCCACGGCCGACTTGCGCTATGCGCTTTATATCAACCAGCCACCCCCGGCGCCACCCCTTGACGCGACTACACGCACCCGAAAGTCGCTGTGTATACGCGATCTCTCAGAAAGGGATTTCCGACATCATTTTTACAACAAATTTCATGCTCCCTTCATTTAGAGACGCTAAATACATCTTCCAAAACGCTCAATAATGTGATTCTCCTAATAGCATATCGACAATAATTTCTTTTTCCTGAACAATAACCTTGCAATAACGATTGCGGTTTATCTTTCAACGATAATTACACAATTGTCTTTCATATATTATATGAATATGTAAAAGTAAACTTGTGTCTTGTTTCCTGTTAATAAGTCATTAACAATAATTTTGTTGGTGTCCTTATTCACTTGCGTGTAATCTTTTGCTATTATATTTTGTTCACTTAGTAACATGGCAATAAATTTATTATTATTAATTAATTAATTAATCGTGGCAACTGTGGCGCAGAGAAATGTGCGCTGCTTAGTAAACAAATGAACGAAAAGATCCGAGTTCAAATCCGCGGACACCGCTGGCTCCTTTTCGGAATCTCCCGAAGGAAAGTGGTAACCACCGAGAGTACCTTGCCACACGTACCCTTTTAGGGGTATATCCTTTGGCAAGATTAGCAACCTACCGAAGTTGAAGTAAAACCAAATGCTCAAAGTACCAAAACGAGAACTGGATAAAACAAGCTTTAAGCCTAATACACGGGGAAGAAGAAGAAGAATTAATTCATTTCGATATAAATCTGCGAGAATGATTTTCTAAACCATGTGTATCGTTCATTACTGTCGCCTTAGAGATTTTTCAACGGCGGGCAGGTTAATCCGAATACTGAAGGTAGCGACGCCGCTTACACGAGGATTGCAAGCATGAAGTACTATCCTAGCTGTCGCGCGGGCGGCCGCTTTATATCGCTTTAGCGTCAGATTAATAAGCCGCACGCACGACCGGGCGGCGGCAACGACGCACACGCCCGCGTGCACGCACGGCGCGTACATCACGCGGATTCGCGCGTGCACGCACGCACGCACGCACGCACACCTCGGGGGGAAAACGGTACGGCGGAAAGCCCTTACTATTTATTTTATTTGGCTTATTCGTTTCCGCCAGCGGCGTTACATCGCCGTTTGCGGGAATTCAATCTACGCGGGCGCGTGTGAGCGCAGGGCCGGTTGGTGTTCGATATCGCCCCACGAGTGTCGCGCGTCGTACATACATCGAAGCGTATTTGATAACATTCGGAATATCAAACCTCAACTGTCGTGATAAAATTGGAGTGACGTAACGAGTTATGGTTAAAACAGTTGCGGTACACGTATAGCGTTTATATTAACAAGTGGAAAAACGTGACGTGTTGACTTCACGTAAGGTTGACGTCCAAATCCTTGATTGACTTTGATTCAATCGCGTCCTATCGCAGGACACGCACACGTGTGTCCTGTGATAAAATTCATGAATTAACCTGGTAAATTAATTTGAATAAAATGGGCGCTGTGAAAAAAAACGACAAGCGAATTTTCCGCGGAGAACGGCAGTTAAAAGTAGCACGATGTTCCTACGAACGATAAACGTTCTAAATTGCGTTTTAAGTTCTTATCCCGAATAAGGCAGGCCTAAAACGATGTCGTCCACTCGCGAACGGCGTGCTCTTTTCAACGCGCTCTCCGTCCACCCCTGAACGTCGTGCGGTGTGTACGTACGGACTGAAAACGGACGGGGTGTGCAAACGGAACGAGCGGCCGGCCCTCTCTCCGGAGGAGGGGGGGGGGGAGGAGGGTGTGCGTGCCACCCCCGTCCGAGTCCGCCGCTCCGCGCACCCCCGTCACCCCCGGCATGACATATGATCTTCCATATTGCCGTGGTACACACAAGCGGCGTGCGTACGAGCGAAATCGCGCTCGTTTGTGTGCGGGCGCAAAAACGCGGCCCCTCACCCCCGCGCGTTCGCGCGGCAGGTAACGCGCGGGGGTGATCGTGGGGGTGAGAGCGGGGGTGTCGAGCGGACGTTTGTCATTGCGTGGTTTGCACGGCTACATAATATCTCAGGGTTACAGCGGGTTGTTGCTTCTCGTGTCGTCGTAGTCGACTACAAATAGCGCGCGGTGGTTTAATAAAAAAAAAGAACAAGAAAAAAAACGAGGGGGACCGGGGTGGCGGAGAGAAGTTATGAAGCGGTGGGAAAGAACGGTGACACGGGGATACGCGTCGCCCTGGTGCGCGGATAAATCTCGAACAGTTTTACTCTTGGTTACATCAACGCGGGATATTTTATTTAAGTTCTTTTGGGCAGGAGGAAGATGATGACATCACAAAGATAGTCGCGTTGTACACAGTAGACTGAAGTACACTTCATCTAACAACCTAATCACCTAAGATGCTTGATATAACAAGCCAATTAATAAAATCCGTAAGGCTCTCATGTGTTAAACACAAGTTCGGAGGAATAAAAGGACTAAAGGGCCGTGACAGGATGTTAGTGTCTGTAGATAAATAAATTTTATTTTAAAAATCTATTGCGAAAACTCGGCCAGAGTTTGAACCTGGACCTCCCTACTCACTGGGCGGGCGTCTCACCAATTCAACCACCGAGGCATGTGGCAATATTCATCGCAATACACAGACTAAAGGACTGTGTCCACAATGCTAGAACTTGAACCAACGTTATTTCACGAATGTCACATATCGTGACTAGAATCGAAATAGATCTGATATAGCAAAAACCATCGGTGGTGGCGCAATCGTAATAATTTTTAATTTCTAAAATCTGCTTAACACAACTAATATTATGATAATTAGAAAGAATGACGACATTTTTAATCGTAATAAAATAACGATAGTTTCGTAATGAAGAAGAAATAGCGTATTTTTAAAAAATTTGTCGGTATAAAAATAATGTACAATAATTTGGTCTTTTGCGTCAGAATTTCTGCGACAATGATTCAAATCGCAACAAAGCCACGAAGAAACATAGGGACGTTTAGCGTAAGCGGAATAGTAGGAATTTAGTCGGCTGAGATTGGCTCGTAAATACGGTGAAACAAACGACACATAATTTTTTTCGTCAGCCGGGAGATTATCGATAACGAAGCGACAGTCGAGATCAATGCGCGCTGAAAATGTCGACGACGCGATAGCGTTAAACGAACCCATTCGCGTGAGCCGCTCGTCGTAGGAGCGTTGCTATAAACCGATTGTCAAAAGAGGATGGTGGCCAAAAAGCGCAGTCAGAAAACTAAATCCAGGCGGATCTTCTCCAGCCGCTGTTATATCGTTATCGAAAATCTGAAGGAAGGTGCCGTATTCCGATAAAAACTGATCGCTGGATAAAAGGCAACAATAAATGCGGCATTTTAAATGCGTTCTACACACCATACTCTCGCGAATATCGAATAATTGTCCGATAACACGTCCAAAAGAAAGGAAAAAGATGCATTACATAAAAGAGTGAAATTAATGTATAAATGTGAAATTATACCAATATTTAAAACAATGTGCGAATAGTAATCAATACTAACGGTATCTCTTATTAGCTCATTTATAATTTATACAATAAAATTTCATTTTGTTTGAAAACAAAAAGTATACAAGGAAAGTTCATGTAACGTCAGTGTGTATGAAAGTTACACAAATCGCGCGAGACGTAACGGTTATTATTTCGTAAGAACTTGAGATAAAAATGCAACTGAGACAAAGATCGATTTTAAGATTGACTGATCGGTCGGGCAGCAAATTTCATCTCCCCCGGAAGCCCTCGCTTTTTGTCACTGACAAACAGTCGCGAGGAACGGGACGGAAAAACGGTGGCGAGGAAACTAAATCAGTGAAAATCCCCGACAGTGTGGCGTGCATACGCGCTCGCGGATTTAAACGCGCGCTCGCGGCCGTGTTTCTGCGTTATCACTTCGAAAATCTCTAAACAGCTCTCATCGCCCCAGCCGGCGCAGCGGCTGCCCCTATCCGTCAGCGCTATCTTGTCGCCTTGCGCGGGGGTTGAGGGCGCCGGGTACGACGTCGGGGTTGTTTCGCCTTTATCCCTTCGCCAGCCCGGCTGTCCGCGTGCGCGCGTCCCTCCCGAAGATTTTAAAGAAAATCGGCGAAAATTTAAAGCGTCCGTCGTGCCTAGGGTAGCCCTCGTGACGAGGGGTTAACCCGGAGGGGAGACGAGAAGCGAGCGTTGGTCGCGCGCGCGCGCGGAGGGTGCGCGCCGGAGGGATGCTCTTCCGTTATCGGCTGGTGCTTATCGTGTGTGAGGGGCTTACACGCGGATCGCGCGCCCGACAACCACCACCCGATGTGGTTTGCACACACGAATCCGCTAGATATACTCTCTCGCCCGACCACGCCGCGAGCTAACCCTCAGCCCGTCTCTCCCGGGGGGGTTGGTTGGCCGACCCGCGTTACGAGCCGACCGACAAATAGGTAGTAACACGTCGCGATTATACCGCGTTTACACCGGCGTTCATCAGCGCCGAAAGATGACGTACGTTTTACGCAAACGGGTGTGCGACAAAGCCGCGCGCGGTTTGCTATCGTTTGAAGCGACATGACGGTCGATTTAACTGCACGCGAGATGTATCGATAGCTATATGTGTATTCCCTGATGGAGATTCAAAAATCCTATTCATCCGTGAATTAAAAAAACATTAATTACATGTTACAAAGATGTACGAAAAAATGTAAGTCCATTGTGCCCCCTCCTTGTTTAACGAAGATTTTGCCTATTTTTTACCCCGGTGTTAGCGGAACGATTGTAGACACCTCGGTTCGGAGCAAGATACTCTCGGTGGATTGCCCTTTACCGCCGAGAGTGGGAAGGGCAACTGAATAAAAACCGACCTTCGGTCGGATTTGAGCGCAGATCTTCGGCTCATTAAAGTACCGCGTATCTCATTACGCTACGGTCGCCACAATAAAAAAATGTATAGAGCTATGAATGTAAGAAGAAATTCAACGCAAACGTGCAAAATTGAAAACTGTAAGATGCTAATAATTATTATCAGGGTTGGGAAGTAACACGTTACTTGTAACGAAGTCACAGTTACTTTTTTTGGTAACTAGAAATGATAAAACGCGCGCTTTGCGCGCGCAGTTTGTGGTTGAGCATTGTATTTTAAATTAATTTTTCTTATTATTCTAGTATTATAGTTTTAAGAATTTGTACACACGTAAAGACGTAATTGTATGCGCATCGTCAATTTAAAATAAAAAGTAATATATCACTCACTGATACGATTCGCAACAGCAGAGTTGTACATCGTTAACTGTATGTGTTAAACTGTAACAATACAAATATATATATATGATTATTATAAACTAATTATGTAAAATCGAAATTATTGTATTAAATATACTTTATATTTTACATTTTTTTAAATAGGTATTTATTAAAATAATTGTATAGAATACTGAGAAAGTTTTCCTTTTAAATATAAGCTCACAAAATTTTATACGTATGGTTTTGTCTCTAACACTTATTCGAATCCTCGTTCGAATCATTTGAATGTATAATATAAAGACACAGAACAAATGCTTTATTTTGCACAAGTAGCAAATAACGTAAAAATGTAAGACACTCACCTTACGATTTCTCCGCCGTTGCCCGATGCCTTCCAGGCCTGCTCCTCCTCTCAGATTTCCTTGTGGCACTCACACAACACTCACACTCACTCGCGAAAATAAACGATCGCGCAAAATTTCAAGCACTCCCGTACGCGATGTGAAATACCGCGAAACGCACGAAATCTTATTAAGAAATATCGCGAGACTTTCTGTCATACAAATTACTCAAACTTGCATTTTTGATTCGGAAGAATAAGATTGTGGATAAATCGTTCTTGAATTGGCGATATAAAACTGTGCGTAAACGAGATGTAACCGCGACAAAGTACCACGGTTTACACTCATATTTTAGATAAGTTAGTCTTGCGAAATATCTATTTATACGTTAATAAAGAGCCGTCGCCTCAACATGCAATTCGTTTCTCATTACAAGTTGTAGAAACTTAATAATTAATCGAGGAACGTTACTTGTTACTGATAAAGGTGTACAAATCAATAGCATTTTATCCACACATTCGTCGCGATCGAGTCTTGGAAACCGATAACGTAAGAATAATACCACGCACGGAGCGACTCTCGCTACTGCCTGCCGGCTCGACGTTCGGCGAGCGAATGATAACGCAGCGACCTTCAGCTACACGATGGCACGCAAAAACATCGTACGTCACCGCGCCGAGAGAAAAACAACAAAAGAAACGTTGAAAGTTCGTTGTCCCACCTACGAAGTTGAATATTCTGTACTTAATATTTTGCATTACTTTGTTCCGTGACTGTTACTACGTTTTGCTCTGCAGACTTATCTAGAATAAAAATCTGACTAGAATATAAATTTCCTTATCTATTACCAATATGATAATACTGCTTAATTATTCACGTTATAAAATACTAGCGTAGTTGGATGCGAATTAAACCCGGCTTTAGCAGGGCCGAAAGGAATACTTCCCGTTGATTTCTTATCTCTTTATTCCTTTTCCCTTCGTCGGCGTTCAAGGGTTGAAACTATGCACTACTACGTACAAAGTATCGGCCCCTAAGACTCGCGGCGTGTCACAGAATATTTAATTAGTTTTTCCAGCGGCACTCGCCCGCGCCTATAAATGTTAATTGCAGATGAAGTGGCAATAAGAAGCTGTGCTTTCTCCCTCTTTCTTTCACTCTCGCCATCTCGCTCGGGTTGAGCCCTTCTTTGCTGCTTTAATTCTTACGGCGCTTAACGAGCGGCCGTGAACGTTATCCCGACTGCGAAAGCCACGATAGACACATTCTTCCCTCGTTATGACTCCGCTGACATCTCGCCGCGCTTTTACCCCGCTATTAAATGTAAATCATCGCCGATGATATTATTCGGCAAACGCCTTGACGGAGGAAGTGAACACGGGATACTTTAACACATGTAACAAGTCTTTCAGAAACAGTTTAAGAAGCATGTGAGAGACGTATAACACGCGATACACACAATCTAATTGTAATCCATTGATCCTTTAATTGAAACATTCGACACTCCGTTGTTTTCGATATTAATTGAACATTAATTGAACTTAAAACCTACAGTCTCAATCAACGATTAATTTAAAACACATTTTTAAGTTTTAAACTTTTAAGCTATTGAAACGAATTGATATACAATAACCTAATGTAATGATAAGTGTAAGAATTTATTATATCAAACTTATTAACCCAGCTTCGGAAAAGATTGAATAAGCAATAAGCTAAAGGCTATTCTTTGAAAATATAATTCGTAACTATTACAGCACTCCTCTCGAAAGTTTTTCAGACCCGCCCCTTTCATTTCGCAGGGTAGGTATCTGTCTCTCTCCCAATGGCTGAGATCGTCCACCGAGAAAAACCGTTTGAAGCTGCGACGATGAAGCAAGAACGGAGCGACGGAGCAGGAGGAGAAAAATCAGTGGCGATACAGCGAGTGACGCGTTAGGAAAAGGCGGCATTTGCTCTAGGCAGGGGAGGAGGGGTTAGTCGGTGGTGGCCGGCCCGAAACGAGGGGTCGCGCCACCAAAGGCGGAAAGAACGGAATTTAATTAAGTAAAATTACTGTCGCGCGGAGAGGCGAGAAGCCTCTCTCCGGCTGGAGCCCGACTGAAAAAAAAAATGGTGATGCAAGACGTCACGCGGAGTGGTGAGGGAGGCTCGCATAATGATCTCATCCCCTGATAAAAACGGAGTAATAGAAAGTAAACGAATTCGCGCGGCGGCAGTTTCCTCCTGCTCCACGCGATTAAACGCATGCTTAGGATACCGTGGCGGGAATATTTACATAACTGGGCAATTCCAGTTTTCGGATGAGCCGAATGGTCTTAATTAATCCTTAATTATCTTGGACGAGCGAAACGATATTGTCGCGCTAAACATTATATCGCGTTCGATATTAGAAATATTTGGTATAAATGACCGAAGACACTTGTATCATGTTGTCTTAGATCGGGGAGAAGTTATGGGTTTATCTCGAAAAATATCGTTGGAAAAATAGCCTCGTACGCGGCCTCTTGTAACTTTCATGAAAGCGTAACTAGAAATCACCCTGTAGATCCTACGCAGAGTGGATCTTCGTTCGCGTACACCTCCGAGGATCCACGCAATCACGCGAAACGGCCATTTACGCCGCGTTTATGAAAAATAATATCTCTGTTGTCGCATAAGCGAATTCCCGCCAGTCGTTTCTGCCGAAACGATCGAGAAGATCGAGACAGACGTTGTCCTAGATCTATATTTCGCCTCTCTTTTTCAAGATTACTCGAGATACAAAGATTCGCTCGTGAAAGCGCGTGTAACAAACTTGTTTCATTTCTTATTTCTTATTCAGCGGCTTTTTAACGAAAAATAGGCAGCAGCGTGGCGCAATAGTTACATAAAACAAGAGATCCAAAATCACAGTCATATCAATCAATCTTCAATCGACATAATAACAAAGATTCTCAGATAGATATATTAAAATTTTTTCGGTCCCGATTTTTTTTTGCGAACGTAAAACTGACAAAAAAAACATTAATTTCTTCCTAATTTGCAGATCCTTCTTTGCGAAAAAAATCGCCTTTGTTCAAAATGCACAAACTTCCCATCGAACCCTACCGCGATCCCCCGCGCAAAAGCATATTTCAATATCCGGCCTACTTCGACCTCCTCGCCGAGGAATACGCATTTCAATATCCATTTCCTGTAGAGCGAGTTATTTTTTTTCCTTTTTCGGAACTCGTTATCAGGTATATCGGTCCGGATAAAACGCGTATGCACCGAGCGCATCTCCGTTGCGGTCCGTATAACAACGTGTTTTTTGTTGCATGTCTGCCGCATTGTGCCGGTACTGACCCACTTAGCGCCTCACCCCTATCTCTACCGGGGTTCCCCTCCTCTTCTGAAAAAAAAAGATCCATTGGTCCGCGCTTTTTCATTTTCCCGTCCCCGCACTTCGGCAGTTATTGCTTATTTGGAAATCCAAAGACCCGCCATTGAATTGATTTATCGCGATGGTTATTTATGAAAAGCGATTATTTGTCCGGCGATGCTCGACTTTTATCACCAGGCTGCCTTTCCTCCCCTTCCCCGCCCTTTCCTCTTTTTGTTCCTTACTTTCTCCAATATTTCGCCGAGGAGATACGCCAGTTTAATTAATTTATACAAGTTTTAATCAGGGTACGAATAGTTCAGGTTACGTCTTTTCTATTTGTCTACAAACAAAAAAAAAGATATCAGAGTACATGGACGCGGAAAGAGGAGGAGAGTTTGAAATTAAATAGAAAAGAAATGATCGAATAAGATAACAATACAGAAATCTAATTTGTTTTGAGATCGCACTTGTAGCAGATCTCTTTCGCATCGAGGAGAAAGTCACGTCACTTCTTGTTCTCGTCACGATCCGTCACGCTGACTCACGAAAGAGCTAATTAATCCGCAGTAAAAGGCAGGGGATAGAAAAGGGAAAGGGCAACTTTCGCGATGTCCATCTGGCTCTCTTGCTCGTCGTCGTCGCCTTCGTCCGATTAAACGAATCGAGATATCGCCCCGTGATGCGATTACGAATCCGCCGTCACATCCCCGGTACACGCGTGTATCGATCGAAACGGTGTCACGCGTATCCTTCCGGATGGCGAAGCGTTTTGCCCCTGTCGCCGGGAATTAACGTCACCTCTGCCCTCGGACATCGGGAAAGGACTGAAAAAGTTTTCGTCTCTCCCTGATTTTCCGAATAAACGCGCGCCGAAAAGATTTTAACGCCAGCGCAAAGCGGATGCCATTTAAGCCAACGTGATTTCGTTAGTATTATTACATGATAAAATAAGAAAATTAACTAAAAGCGGCCAACCAAATATCCAACTCTAACAGCAATAATTTGCCGACACTTTCAGAATAATGTAGTGTTGTTTAAATAAAATGCGATAAAGAATGCAACAAATGCCAGCATCAGTAATATTCAGATCGTTTTTCGCTCGGAGATACATTTTCGACGGGGACGAGTCGTGTCTCGGGGAAAAAATCGAGCAGACGCGAGAAGTGGCAGCTCGATATTTTAATAAAGAATATTACGAGGCGTCGCTCACTTACTTAGTCACACCGAGCGATTACGATAAATTAACAGCAGCTTATTTCCTTCCAAGAGAATATCCAGAGGATCTTTGCCGCCCCCATTTCCTTCATCCACGATCTTTCTTACAGCCTTTAATTACCGATTTAATTAGTTGGACGATACTCTATCGCGGGATTGTCAATTAACTGATTTTAATTTCAATTTGCGAGTCCCTGGCTTAACCTCGATGACCGTGGGTGACACTTTTTAATGCTCGAACAATCAATATTTTACTAACACACATCCTTTCGTGACAACAAAACTTTGTTCCGGGACATTAAATCGATAGAGATATGCCGAGACGTTTTCTTAGTCAAAGCTACACACGTTAAAATATCGCGGAGATTTTTAATTTCGCAGCGGTAAAGAATCCCAAGTACAATACGTTAAATCGAACGTTCGTCGTCAACGTCAATTGAAATTAAAGAATACGGTCGGTGATAATGTTCGTTCGCGAAAATATTACACTTACGGCTGAGTTTAAATGCGCGAGCAATATGCACAAGAGCATCTAAAAACCGTCGTCTAAAATACGCTGAAATGATACATATATTATGCATCCCGCGATAAAATATGAATTTATGCGCGCGTTGAGGTGGCCTGGCAATTCCGGCTAACGCTCATGTTTCTGTTTTCTTGGCGTAACACATGGTTTCTCTGCTTGTTCTGAATTTTCGCAATACGATGTGGTTCGAAGAAATATCCCCGAAATGTGTTTCAATTGGTAAATTTATATCACGTTTTACCAATAATTTTTTTTATGTTTACTGCTACAATCAGCAATATTAAATAATTCAAATATAAATTACATTTTAAAACGCAATCAGTAAATTTTATTTTCGTAATTTTTATTACAAATTATGTAAATATAATACAATTCAATACATATTCAAGCACAATTCTTTCATGTGAATCGCGCCATATTTTACGTAATTCGTAACTGTATTGAATATTCCAGAACCTGTTTTTCCACCAGTCTATTTCAATATTATATTTAAATCAATATTAAATTTTAAATCTCCTGAGATAAATTTAGTAAAGATTTAAGCCAACGGCACCTGATACGATTTTTTCCTACTGGATTGCTTAGGAGAATCAATAAGGATGCAGAGTTTTAGATCAGGTGACTTAAACCTCAATTCTGATTCTCGTAAGCAATCCAGTAGGAAAAATAGTATCGTGTACCGTTTGGCTTTAGTCATCGACACTTCTCAATTCTATGCATTGAACAATTTGACCAAGCTTTGCATATCAAGTTATTATACCATATATGATATAATCTATTTGCGATAAATACTTTTATCGACGTATTCTGTTTAAGAGATATTTCCACAAGTGTTTCTAGAAAGGAAACTGCCCTAAATCCTACAAAGAAAAATCTTACGGCTACAAAAAAACGTGGTCACACATTTATGCCACCAGTTAAGGGTTAAAAGTCTGTTTTGGGGAGCAACGAGATTTGATTACAAGCCGCGGATGCCGGTCGCCGACGACGATTACAAGTGGGGAAAAAGTACCGCGGGAGGAGGATCATCGCTGTACTAGGAAAGGCACTAACTCCCGACCGAAACTGGCCCGCGCAGGTATTAAAGAGCGACGTTGGTCGCCGTTAAAATTTATATATTCTTTCTTGGTTCCACCGCGAGCCACTCGTAACGGAGCCCTCAAAACGTTGCCGCATTCTCGTCTCTACCGAGGTGAAAGAGCCGCAAAGCGGTTTAATTGGCGATCATGTCGGTCGTACCAAAAAATTAGAGCTCGCGTAATGCGCAATGTATTATTTCCCGCGGAATGTTGAGCGGAAACTTACAGTATTTCATTGGCAACAAAGATAATCAATTCGAGAACTTCATGAGAAAATTATTATAAAAGTTACTATAGGTTTTAAGTATATTTTTATATCATTACTTACTGGAGAAAAAAAAAGTAGTAGAGAGAGCAGTAAAGTGGCTGCAGCAGATACATTTTTCAGATGAATATGATCGCAAGTACTGTCAAAAATGAAATAAAATGATTTCGGAAACGAAAATATACTAAAAATAATAATGCCGCGTTGAAAAGTTGGGCCAATAATTTATAAACGTGTACAAGTGCACGAGATATCTCTAGACACTCGCAATGACGTCCAAATTAGTGTCACGTCAGTCAGGCTTTAACGAGTTCGCTAAACCGACAGCAAACACGCACTTTTCACGGCAATAAAACTAGGAATTACCGTAGGACGCGTGTTGCGTGCGCGTGCGGGGATGAAAAATTTGGGACATATGTATCCTACAATATTCCGGACGTGTCACCATTTAACTTTCACCATTAACCATCGTTCTCTACTTCCAGTGGTATCCCGATCGCGCTATTGCAAACCGAATGAATGGCGACGATTAAACGGCGACATGTTAACGTTGCGTGCTTTTTTTTATACGTGAGAATAAATACATATTCGATAACGCGATCATCAATTCTCTCGATAAACAATGTCAGGGTTTATTTTTCATACTCTACATTTTATTGTTAACCATTGCTAATACGGTTGTTATAGAATAGAACGCGTTCTTTTCTCTTTCCACATGCGTGCCATAGCCACACTCGCCCTTCGCCCGGAAAACATGACGACGCGGCTGAGAGTCACTGGCTCAAAGCGTCAGATACCGGTGCATTCACCTTATGAAAGTCATTAATCTTGAGGGACGCAGAGCCGGGCCAATTAACAGGGCGGAATCAGGGAATGGCTAAGGTAGATACTGATTCCGATCAATTTCGGGCTTAAGTCGGGGGCCGCCGCGCCGCTGCGGCGGGTCAGTTATCGACCCGTTGTCCGTTCGTTCCTGCGAATTCGGCCGACCAGCCGGTCGACGCGACGGTCCATCGATCCCGCAAATCCAGCTACCAGATCGACTCGCGCGTTTGCACGCCCTAAGCTCACGAGATACGATCATCTTCCTGTCCACAAATCTCCTAAGACCCGCAGTAGCGCGTCCGCCGCGCGCCGCCAGGCCTTTTGCCAGCTGCGTGCCGATGCACCTGATGCGCCAGCGTACACTATCGCAATTGTGCATCATGTTGCAGCAACGCGGTAACAATAACGGTGACAAAACCGGGCAGAACCGTGAAAGACTGCTTGCTTAGGAAGATCTAGTGCGTAATTTTTCATCAAACGTAAACTGGTTTCCTGCGCACTGTACAGGTCTTTCGCAAAATTCTGTGACGCGTTAACAATAATTAGGTCTAAGTTAAATAGAAGTTGTATAGAGAGACGAGAATATGTTAGCCCTGTATAGGTTTCAAACGTGGCTGTTAATAATAGTTCAAGATCTGTTGTCCGATTAGTTGTAAAGTCCAATTTGAAACAGTCGGTCACCGAGACACCATCAAATAAATTGTTGAAATGAGCAATATCTAAATTAAACCTGACAATAGCCTCTAGCCACTTATTCTTGTTGAGAGCAACGCGAGACTTGTGATTAATTAAATACTGCTCGATCTACAGCAGATCCACTCGGAGATATTTTGTTAACTAAAGAAAATTTTATTTACCGAAGAATATGGATGTACCATTGGCATTGCAGTAGATGTTTGGCACTGTTCCTTGAAACGAATGAACTACGTGGAAGCACGTCGCGTCAATACGTTTACGAATCGCGGTAGCTAATTAATTGCACGGAGTAATGTGACCGTCGGACTAGTCGTAATCTCGAGAGATAATGCGACACACGGGGCGACTCACGCCGTTACGTACTCGAGTAACACCACACGAATGATAACACGCGCGATCTTGCGTAATAATAGCGCACCACGCTAAGCCACAAAAACAAACGCCGCGTGCCGTGAAACGTTCATCGCGCGCTGCAAAATACGCGAATATCAAATATTATATGTCTTACATTTTAAATCAATTGTTGACAGTTTTTCGGCGCGCGTTACTTGAATCGTTTCGGCGATTCACAAGTGTTCACATTTACGTAATTAATTCAAAGACTCAATTTGAAATTTTGCATTTTAATCTGCGAACATTGTAAAGCGCGACACGAGATAAACCCAAGTATTAAAAAATAATTACGGATTTCAAACGTCGTTTACGATATTCTCGATTCTCGTTGCTATCGATTTTTTGACGAACTGACCATAAAATCTGACGTTGAGGAATAAAGCCATAATACATCATTTTTCGATCGAAGAAATTATTTGTATAAAATAATTTATCGTCACTGCTTTTTCTACGCGGAAAGACTAAAAATTTATGTGATTTCAATGAATCAGGAATTGTGATTTTCAATCAATCAAGAAAGATTAAATCGCCGCAGAAAATATGGCGACTCATTTTCGTGATTGATTAAAATCGCACAATTTCATACTCCTTTGAAGATATAAAAGCTTGAAATAAATGTAATAATGATGATAAATCGCTATTCGTTTACAGGCATGAACGCGCAAATTATACGCGATCAATTTTTATCGCTTTCAACCCAGAGAGATAATAACTTGGACATTTTTATCTTAGGATGTTCGATTCTAATTAATATCCAGGGTACGCTATTAAAGTCACATGCGCGATGACTGAGGACATCCTATATAGTAACTACAAATAAAGTAATGTTAATTCAATCAAAATAATTCAGTTGAAATAACCTCATAAATTTTAATGATTGTGATGAATCGAACTAAATTGCAATCAATATAATTAAATTAAAATTACTCTTACCAAAATTGCTCCGATCAAATTACCTGTTATTATTATTTTTTCATTACGCGATTCCCCGAAAATTACCGATGCAACTAGACGCTATTTAACGAAAATTAATTATGCATTTCGGATCTGATTATCGGCGCGAGCAGGTCGTTCTTCACGTTAATTATGCTTTCATTCGTCCGTCCTCGCTCGGGAACCATTTGACCACGGTATAAGTCGAAAATAAGTTTTCATTTCGAACAAATTCGTTGGCGCAGATTCCTCCTCATTTGCGTTTAAACGAGATGACGCAATTTGTACCTACGTAACGTTCCTCACCTGACACACCTCATGTATTTTCACATAGAGACGCGCAAAATTTAATTACACGGTCAACTGCATTCGCACATAAAGATCATTCCCATTAACCCTTTCGGTTTCCCGTGCCAATTGCCTTGGCAAATCTTACTTTGTCATGTATACATTTTCTCCAGCGTATAATGCGAACAATATAACTCGAGAAACGAAATTCACCGAACGGATGCAAACACGAAAGGGTCAAAGGTATACAATTGTCGCGGCAATGAAGATGGCTGGTGGGCCTACCTTGGTCGAATACAAGGCAGCGGGTGGTCTTGGCAGCGAGTCCCGGGGGCAGAGCGAACCTGTAGGCCGGGCCCGGCGACAGCCCCAGCCCCAGACCGAGCGCCTCCGCGCCGCATCGGCCCCCGAACACAGGCCCCACTAGAATCACCCATATAACAGTGGTCATCAGTCATCGTCATCATCAAGATAAGCAGACACAAAATTATCATCAATTAGCAAGAGTTTATCATGCAACGCGGAAGACGACACTTTCAGGCTAGCCTGAAAATTCCGAGAAGTCCTTCGCTCGTATATAATCGTGTTCAATTCACGAAGTCTTTACTGAGTGTTCTCAATATATCCGATAGATGTTTAAGATATTAAGACGTACGGTTAAATTAGTAATATTTGTTATATTGGCATGGTTTAGTAATCAATATTAATAATTGTCAATCAACAGCTAGGTATGTAGAGAAAAGTCGTGCAATAGAAGATTGAACAAAGATTGGAAAACACAATTGATAAGAATTATTTTTCAGTTGCGCGGACGGCTTCAGCAAAAACAAAAAAAAAACTGTTATCACGTCATGCATTAATCTGCAAATGCGATTAGTCATCTTCCAAACCGGAGGATATTGATTGAACCTTCACAAAATTGCTGATACTGACGCATGAATTAATTAATATTTACAATAATTCTCTATGAAATGTATCATCTCTTTTATTTGATGCTGGATGTTCTCGGCATTTACAGTTTTCAATTCTAAGATTCGCGAAAAGTTCATAAAGCTTTCCGCTCGCTCGATTCAATTACGCGTCGTACTCGTGCGACTCGTGCGACGTAGATCCCTAAATATACGTAGCGAATTAGCGAGCAGGATCAAAAGGTGGAGCATCAATATGCCCTCAAAGGCCCTCGTCGTTTTGCCTCCCGGTGGCTTTATTATGATCCCATATAGATATTACGCGTTGTCATTACGAGATAAGTTCCCGAAGGAGTTTATTGCTTTTTAGTATACATTCAGCACGTGCCGGACTGTCGACCGTCGACAACCCCCTTTAACTCCTCGTGCCTACATTCCTGCCCCTTTTTCTCCGCCCATCGAAATTCATATCCGGATAAATTGACATTTGAAAATATCAGATGATAAAAGGTCCATCGGATTTTAACTTTGAGTATATGCCGAAATTGAATGTTAGGATTTTTTACCACGGATATTATAAAAGGGATTTACAAAGAAGAAAGATTAACGTCAAGAATTATTTGACGCCAGTACACGACTAACAATAATTAAGCGTACAATCGACCATAACTGGCGACGTGTTTTTAACGCAGAAAATTTATTGCGAAAACTATTACCTCAGCCATGGTTTAAACCTGGACCTCTCTACACTATAGGCGGGCGTCTCACCAATTCGACCACAGAGGCAATAAATTTTGTGCGTTAAAAACACGTTGCCAGTTCTGGTCGATTGAAAGCTTAAAGAAATATTAAGTTTCTAAACTAGATCGTGATTGCAAAATGCCGCAGTAAAAAAATTATTTTCGATTAAACAACTTCCTACATAGATAATTTTTCATATATAAAATTAACAGCAAGCGAGAAAGAATATTTCAGAAGAAATAAACGAGTAAGGACCTCGACAAATTTGTTCAGCGTTAGTCTAGTTCGTGGCGAACTTGAGGAAAAAAGCTTTTCTTTGTCTTTCGAGAGAGTGCGCTAAGAGTGGCTTCCAGGTTCTATTCGAATCTTTATAAGCGAGAAGGGAAAGCAGCGCGCACAATACCCCGGACCATAATCTAAATTCATGTCTGACGGGATCCCGGGACGGATAAGTACATCGAGCATAATGGCGGCGACTTAACATACTTTTTAAATTGCGCCTTTGAGATGCAGAACGGTGGCTCACCGTGCGGAGGTGGGCCCCTTCTCCTCCCTTTCTCGTTCGCTTTTGGCCTTCTGGCCTTAGTAGCTTACACGCTGATTAAGACACCCGATACAATTAGGCGGCGAAGAGAGCCTCAAAAGACGCGCGTGAGGGGAAGCCGCCAACCTTTGCATGCTCACGAACGTAGGTGTGTAACGGGTGTCCACGGACGATGGTTGCCGTCTTATTGGACGACGAGGAAAAACATCGATACAGAAACGTATATTTCCTTTCCTCACACTTGTCCAGAAAGTAACTTTCCCGAATATGCCAAAAGTATCGTTAAGCTTGCTTTAAAATAAAGAGTAGAAAGGATTGTTTCAGCTTTTCCAAAATTCACAGCACTGTTTTATATATATCGAATCTTATCAAGTGAATCCCTTTGTAAAAGTAGACTTGACTTTCAACATTACGCGGCAATATGCGTGTACGAATCACGCTGTTCAATATATCGAAAGGGTTAACATCGAAGCGTTTATTCCATGCGTTCAGTCAAGCTCGTCAAATAAACGAACGACGACGAGCGGCTGCGGGTTTCTACGTCACGAACGATGACGGACCAACGAGCACCTCGAAAAAGGTGACGCGCGTCATTCCACGCCGATCGATCGTCATTCGGTTGCGCGTTCGCGAAATGATCGCGCTCGATGATCCGCATTGACGGCCGAAAAACTTGCACGCACGTCGAGCACGATGCAGCATGATCGAGTATTATCCGTCGCGTTCACGTCGCTTTCGAAAATCATGTAATTTCGACGAGTTCATAATGGAAGTCTTGCGAACGAGTGATTGGAAAATGGTGAAAATTTATTAACTACCGTACAATTGCAACTGACGAGTAAAATCGAAAGGTACACCGCACCGTAGAAGGTAAAGAAATACGTAATGCTTATCGAGAAATGTGTAACAGTAGCGACACATGATCCGTCAAATTTTGTACTTGCTGGACAAACATTTTTGGTCGATCCTTTATATTTTGCTCCCTTAATTTTTAAAACTAATATATTTCAAATGATACTAAAATGATATTAACGCACACATGCCTTGTGTTTTCTTTTTTATTACCGATTATTAGAGAGTCCAAAATTTTAGTTTTTGTAGAAATACATAGAAACTTTACGAAACGCACACCCCGTAGGCGAAGTCAAGTGTATGGCGCGACGAATCGGCTCGTTTAAGCCGCGCGAGTCAAGTCGGCGATGAAAGCCGCGGACTTTGTTAACGTTAATCCTCGTGCGGGACTACCGTGCATGCTCGGCTTCACAGCCGAAAGGTTCGTCTCTCGCCAATTACAAGCGTGGAAATCGTCATCTCGAAGATAATCGGGAATCAGCATCACCCGTCGCATATACAACGCGCCATTAGCGTCCTCGCTTACGACTTGGCGAACATCTTATTCGCTCGTGCTCGCATGATTTTTTCTTTCAAGCATGTTACCGACAAAATAATATTACATATTCAAATTAACCGGGTCAGTAGAACTCTTGGACATCGTGAAGATTTGTAAAGTAAACACAAGGAGGATTAGCCAAAAGAGCTAAAATACAGCTGTGACAGCTAAGATGCGCATTTGAAATGGTTGATGTCATTGTTGCTGAACCTCAATTTACGAACTCTTTGAACTTGGGCCAGTATTCATAGTCAGATCTTATTCAAGACTGTCTCAAGATCACCTTTAGATACTCCGTAGCCAATGAAATGTTTCGTACAGCATCTTTAAATAAATTCAAAACTTGAATATAAGATCCGACTATGCACCCTCAGAAAGGATTTCGGTTTCTGAGACAAAAAATATTCTTGATACATTTATGTTTCTCACAACCTCATTTGGTATAAAACTATGACAATATCGAAATAAAATCAATAATTCTTATTCTCCTCTGTCGAATTAAAAAAGATTGACTTACTATATTGAGACAAGAGTAATTTATATAAATGTAAGTTTCTATATTCTTGCGTTTAGAATAAATTGTCCTTTCATCTTACAACGCACGAAGTTGGCACCACGATATTCGACAAAGGACGACTCATACTATCATTTTATTCTAGATTTTAGAATTTACTATCATTTTATTCTAGATTTTCGAATTTTTTATTTAAGATTAAAATATTCCTTTCTCTATAATAAACATAATTGACGCTATATCGATTCTATTTTATGATACATCGAAGTGTAATAGCATTGGATCCGAAAATTTTTCCTGTGGACGTAATACACTGCAGCGAAAGTATCAGAAACAAATGGAATCGCATGCTCGGGATTACGCGTGTAATGTATTTTGAAACAGTTGTCGTTTCCTTAGTTACTCATGTTGAAATGTACTAGTCTGTCCAACTGATAAAGTTGTACCTCGCAATGATTATATTTCACCTCCAATAATGAACTTTTAGCAATGACAACAAAATTAGTCTTTTATCTAAATTCAATCTAGTGACTGAAATTTAACTGAAATCACTTGCAAGTTGTCTTTCTTTGCGTGAAGAAGCACAGCTTCTTAAAGCAAGTATCACCAAAGTACTTCAATATACTAAAATTCATGAACAGAAAACGTTTGCCTTTCGCTGTGATAAACGATACCTTGAAATTATGATCGGAATCTCGCGACTTTGTCGTTCAGGATCTGATTTCCAAAGCGATTCTGGGGTGCATTCGGTGCGCATGTAACGTTCGTGGCGGCGCGACTGAATATGGTTACGCATCGCGGTCAAGCTTGTCCGGACCCTGACTCGAAGTGTCTCTACCTGTCTACCTGGTGGATCGACATCGATCGGGGACGATGGAGCCGTGCATGAATGAAGAAGCGCGGACGCGAACGCGACTGCCGTACATGGCGCACGAGACGGAGCCGAGGAGCCGAGTGCGATCACCGACGGATCGACATCGTCGCAGCTGACAGCCGATGCGATCTGCGATCTTAATCTGGCCGCTCGCAAGAAGGGAGAGGCGGCTGGAGGAGGGCCGGGAAAAAATCGCGGAGCACCACGGCGATCGGGCGAACCGGAATCCGTCTGTCGGTCGGCCGACCGGATCAAGACACCCTGAATAATTCATCGCCGAGATCGAGCGCGGGGTCCGACGACGGGCAGCCTCCCTGCGTGTTTGCGCTGCGCGTCGAGTGCGCGCCTACCCTTTTCCCTCAACGAGCGACACGGAGGAGCGAGCGAACGCCGCGGCGAGAGCAAATTTGCACACTGTATTTTTCATGATTATACAACGGCAAGAGAGGCACGTAAATCACGTTTCCGCGCGATGACAAAAATGATCGTTCGTGAAATGTGAATGGAAGAACCAAGTCAATTTAATATCTTCGTTTATTTTAATGCGCGGCCAGTATTTATCCTTGCACTAGTTAATCAAGATCAGGCCTTATGCGTACGTAATAAAAACTCATCTCGGGATGCATAAAAGCACGCGGCTGTCCCTAGCAAGTTGGTTGCGAAAAAAGAAGAAACTGAGAAGGGTAAGAAGAGCGAGAAGACTCGAGACTGAAACGGGAGAGAGTGGATTGGGTTGCAGCGAGTTAACCGGCTCAGTACTCGGCGTGAGATCCTGTTAGACAACGATGTCAAACTGACGATACGACGCGCGAGACGCGAGACGAGTTGGGAGAACCGCAAGAAATGAGGGAGCAAGCTCCTCCGAAATAATCGCTATTATTACGACTAATCCTTGGAAATATTTTTTCTATGGACGATATAATTCTAGGCAATCGTGTAATCCTGTAGAAACGTATCTTTACCAACTGACTCGCGTTATAGTAAAAATTATTTGTGCAATATTAACTTGGCTTTTAAACGCAAAGAATCAACGAGAAACATAATTCCCACTAATGTCTTTAAAATGCGTGAGGTAACAAAACAATTAATTTGGAGCTTTGTATAAAACGATCCATTGTACGATTTTAATGCGTTGTTGGGTAGTTAAACGATCCATATTGTAAAATGGCAAACTAAACGTATGACATATTGGATGACGTTTATGTTTGACAGTTGTCAAATGCTAGCTACAGTACTTTCCGAATTTTGAAATGGATAACCCGATATATGTTGGATTTCAGAATTTAGCTCTTTTAACGTTCTTCAATACCAATAGTAAATAGGTAAAAGAACACACCTTCAAAATTATATCGATATAAATAACAATTAAATCCCTTTCAACATTCGTTTATGATAAATTAACAAATTATGCGGCGTGCGCTACAGTAAACTATATGCATGACATTGCATATATTGCGAAAAGAAAATTTGCAGATGAGAGATAAAGAAGGAAGACAGGAGAGCAAATGGAAAGACGGAGACGGCGGGGAGCCACCGCGCGATAATCGACATCGATTTCCAACGTAGCAGCCGGCGTGTATCGATTGTGGAAAGACTAATGGCTAACGCGGTTAACCGTATTATCCCACAGCGGAAGTCCACCGATTGAAACGGGAACATAAATAGCGGCGAGTCTCGAATCGTCCAATTCGATATTAGTTTAATAATCGACAGGACGGCGATTTTCTAAATAACTCGATCTGTGGGAGCGTCATGGATAATATAAATAAATTCATCACGTGAATGTGTATGCAAGAGAGAGAGAGAGAGAAATGGAGGGAAGGGAGGGGGGGCGAAAAAATGCGGTCACGTAATGGAAAATAAATCATATCAGACGGCTGTGAATTGGCGATTTTATCATTTCATATCCTCTCTTAGGATATACGGTCGAAAATAACGTGCAACGTACACTGCATAAGACATTTTGTAATGCAATATCCTCAATATTAGGTTCTATTTTCGGCAGCGACAAATGACGATATAAATTTATTGTGATGCCAAGGTATTAATTTCTTATTAATAGGCTAAATTATGTCATTCCACCGTTCGATAATTCAACGCAGATTTCCGACGGAAATGCCGCGAGAATGGTTTATAAGTTAATGCTTTTCTCCCCCCCCCGCCCCTTCATCCTTGAGACGCGCGGTCGATTCCCCGCGAAACTCATCTCGGTGGTCTTTATTAATTTTGCAACTTTCCGCAAAGCAACGGCCGCGGGTCTGATGTAGTCGCGCATAGTTCACCGCGACGTCGGTCTTCCTCGCCCGCCGCGTCTGGTCAGCGAGCTTTATACGCACTTTTCGGCGAGGATTCTCGGGATTTTTCGTCCTCCCGCGCGCTCGGGCCGGGTCGTCAATCGAGCGAGAGCTGGAGAGGACGTTCCAAGTTTCTCAGGGCGTTCAAGTTTCACGGTGGTTGATATTTCATACAGAGTGGGTAACGGGGTACCCCGTCACCGTTCACGTTCTCCACCGTATAGCGTCACCTATATAACGCTTTCCCCTGTTATTACGCTCCCGACCTATGTACACCCCATTGAGTAAAGTGCGGTTTAGCATCCGGCTTGCGCGACACGCGGGGCTTCCCTCTCGCTATCTCGGCATCGTCTCAAACCCGAACGAGACTCTCGACGTGCAAATTTTGCGAGCGCGGTGCATAAAAACAGGTCAATCCTTCGCGAGTGGACTTAAAGTTTAAACCGTCAGTTACCAGCGTCTCTCAAGCGCGAAGATTCCAAGCTCTTGATACTTGGACGTTTTAGAATGACCGGGATCTCAAAATTGTGAAATCGTAAAATCTCAAGAATATTGACCAGGAAGATTGTAAGATTCGAAAATTGACGCTCCGTATCGAACGCCGAACACGTCATCCACGGAAATGGATGTAAAGGCGAGCAGTTCGCGGGGATAAGAATCGCGAGAGCGTGGGCTTCACGCGGGGCGCGTATCATTTATATTTAATTACATCGGGATTTTTGCGCGTGTCTGGGGTTCTCACGATGAGAGACAATAAGGACATTCATTCGTGTCTCCGTGCGTCCATACCGTGTGCCGGGGACACAGCGGTTTCTCTTAAGTCTTAATCGTTCGGCACGGAATGCGCGTTTAATGCAAAGGAGGACACAGTTCGCCTGTGTTCCACTTCGCTTGTATTTTCTGCCCCTGTCGCGCCGACACCGCGTCGGCTGTTTTACGATCTGTCCCCGGCTTCCCGCGAGTTCTTCAAGATCCTGGTGATCCAGGCGGCTTCCCCGGCTGACGCTAATAGCACCCGTGTTTCGCGCGATGTGATCTCTTGATCTCATTACGATTTACGCGGTTGTTAGCAATTTCCGACGCTGCCTTCAATTTTAATTATATTCCATTAGCAACTATACATTCGTAATGCAAAATATAATAGAGGCTGTAGAATATTGATGATGCGTAAAACTTATTTATACCGGGAAATTTATTTATAAAGTAGAAATAGGTTTATTATGTACATAGTTACGTATAAGAGAGGGGGGGACTTTGTTTTACTAAGTAATCATGTTTATTATACCTTTAACATATTAAAATATTTTATATTTCAGGATGTATTATAATCTTTTTGATAAATGCATAACATTTTATGAACTGCTATACGTATCACAGGAGGTATACGTATAAAAGCAAGTTGTTTAATTCTGTACTCAATATTGGACAGGACAAATCGATAAAAACCAATACGAAAATTTAATATTCAGGGTACGTCTGCGTATCGCAAAATTGCACGATAAACAGTCAAAAGCAATATCCAGCAACAAGGACAACGGCTTTGGAATTTCGGTTTTAAAAAGAAAACCAATATCGGCGCGAGGCGCGAGAGAGAAACGGGCAAATAACGCTGCTGCGTGCACGTACGAATCATTAGATTCAATCTGCGAGTGACGAGATCGTCGAGTAATCGCGGGTAATCGGAGACGGGAAGCCATATTAAGAATGCACACGGATTATCTCTCCATCGCGTCAAAGTTTCGCTACTGATATTTCGGTTGAAAACGTGTTGAAAAGCGCGAGTTCTTTTTTCTATGCATATCGCCAATAATCTCAATTCTCGATATCGATATCGATATCGGTGTAACGCGGTACGAAAAATGAGTGCCGCGAAGCATTCATCGAGAGCATTGTTCGTCATAAGAACAAATGTATTTATTCTAACGGCAGCTATATCCGATATCCGATATCTAATATCGCAGCGCAGCGTCCTAATAACCAATATTCAATCGTGCTAAACGTTGCGATAATTTTCTTAACAGTTTCTTGCGCGAGGAAATTTTCGCAGTAAAATACAAAATGGTGCGAAAATGATGATGAAAAATCCTTTTAACGGGTAATCGGTTAATCAAACGAAAGATTATACTAGATTTTATTTCTCGGCAAACTGTAAGCTCGGTCCGGGGATGGCAAAACTCCACGGGACAGAAAGGAACGGAGAACTCGAACGCGACGGAGAGGGTGAAACGGCCTATCGGAATTATTCCGACCAGTCATCGGGACTTATGCCGCTTATGGGATTACACCGGCATTAGCCGGTGGAGCTTGTTCTCCACCGTTCTGTACGAGATCCGCGATAAAGCCAGGTTACAAGCAGCATTTCTAGCGAGTCAGCCTCGGAAACTTTGCAACTATTTAGAGATCCGTTCGGTAATAATGCATTTACGTTTCCCAGTATTCGCTGCGAACGCGTTTACATACGTATCCAGATGTTTTCGCGCCCGAAAACGTTTTAGATTTCTCTCCGTTTTCGACATCTCAACCGTTTACAACTTTAAGAAGTTACACTTTTACTCTCACAATATGCAATTTGTTATATAATATTAAAAAGCCTTGACGTATTAAAATAACAAGGTAGATTAGCTTCGCAAATCGAAGATGTGACAAAAATTATGAGACAAGACGTCCTCTTATCGAGACGCCTTTAATTTGCCCTGAGACATGCACGAGGCATACACACCGAGTAAATTTACCGAACCAATTTAAAGGAGAGCTGGTCTGAAGAATCCACGGGGATATCCAAAGGATAGGACACGCTAGAACAGGAAAGAGAAGATGAAAGAGGAAGAGGAGGGAAAGAAGAGGCTACTTAAAATCTCGGCGTCTGAGACGTATAAGGAGGAATTTTTTTCGGCGAGCATTCCGCTCCTTTAGCGAGGATTTCCGTCCGTTAGACACTTGGCTGGGCGCGCGCGCACGTATCCTTCTTTGCCCTCTCGAATAAGGGCGGCTGGCTGCCGGGGGGATGCGCGCGGATCTTTTCCCTGTAATTAATTTAAGAGGGTTCGCTCGAGCTACTCCGACTCCCGTGGCGTCTCGCGGATCACCGAGAAAACGAGGAGGGCTCCTCGTTTCCCGCCGCTCTCGTTCTCCTCCCTCTTAACGCCAGTTTTTCGCCTTTGCACACGCTCTTGCGCTTGATGAGGATCAATTCTCGTCATTCGAATAAAAAAAAAGAAAACAACCAATTTTCCGATAACAATACACAAGAAAGGTAGTTAATTATTTCACGACAGCATCGCGTCTTCCTTCGAATAAGTTTGAACGTTACGGTGCTGCCTGAAACTGTCGCGAGAGTCTCAATATCTTTCTGAATCACGTATACGTTTCCATGACTGAACGTTTCAAACTCTCCGATCGTTCAATCTGTACATCCCACGTTTTCGATCTATGGAAGTGACCAAAGTAGTTTCGGGATATTGCACGCGAATCTACTGTGTTAATAATCCACGTACGCAAGAATAGCGAGGTTCGCGCGTGACAAAAATGGGGTGAGGGTTAAAGTCAGATTTATGTCTCTAATCGCTCATTAATACAGAGCTCTCGCGTGCGATCTAACAGCGTTTTCGTGGTTATAAATCCAGGAGTACAGTAGTCCGCGAGTCCTTCTCGCCCGAGTGTAAAACGGTGCTAAGCCTGTGTCGCCGGGCAGGGTGCGAGGACGAAGAGAAGAAAGGGAGGGAGGAGAAGGAAGAGTGTCGTAGACGGAGAAGAATCGGGATGCCGAGGTGCTACTACTCAAGGAGCAAGGCCGGGAGGAGGAGGAGGAGGAGGAGGAGGAGGGGGATAAGGGGAGCGTGGTAATCCAAGATTTATCTCGCAGTCTGTGACACCGGGACTGCTGCTTCTGTTGCTTCAAGGGCTACCGGATCTCTCCGCTTTCGCGGGCTGGAAGCGACTCGTGCAAGGCAAAAGAAAGGCCAGCACTTCGGCTTCCAACTTGATTGCCTGTGCAAATCGTTAAAATACAATGCGTATTTTTCAATATACATATATCAGAAGAGGCCGAGCGTCTGTATTTGTATATTTCCCTCGTTCTGCCTGCAACGATTTGACTCGTGGAAAGGTATTGGTTCCATTAGATTCAATAAGAGCGAAGCGCGATACAACAATAATTGTCGATAATTAAATACTGTATGCGACGATTAAGAGAATTATCCTTCTCACGATTATTACGCTCTCAAGATTTCAGGGAGATACTTTTAAAATAACTAACACGTTTCCATGGAAATTTCAGATCATTCGTTTGCATCCGTGATTCAGGAGGCGGGAAGTCGCGCAGCCGTGAGAACGCTCCGCAATTACATCGCGTCGGTACATACATCCTCGGCATTATAATCTGCGGAGGTGAAGAAACGAGAAGAGAGGCGAACGAGCGGGTCCGGTCGTGATAAATCGTCGCGGCCAATGGTAGCCGGCCGATCTTCTCGATTAAAGTAAAATATATGGCAGCTTTAATTACGAAGAGATTTCGGAACGCGACTCCGCTCGGTCTCTCGCGAGAGGAAGCAAGCGAGAGAGGAAGACGGAAAGAAGAGAGGCGGGAGAGGGAGAGGGGAGAGAGAGAGAGAGAAATAGAGAGAAGGAAGGGGGTGAGATCAAGTATCGAGGCGAAGAAGAGGGGTCAGAGAAGGGGGCGACCTTTGAGATGCATTATTCATGGAGTGTGAGAAGATACGATATGATCCAATATGTGGCCCGCCCATACCTACTAACCGCCGACGAGAGAGAGAGGAGAGAGAGAGATATATATATATAAGGGAAGGAAAGAGAGACAGGACCCTCTAAGCTGCTGAAAATTGGTCCTCGAATTTTCGCGTAATTTAGAATACAAGGGATGCCGCCTCGCTAGTTTCCCTCGCAAACTCGCGGCTGCGAGTTGGTCGGAGCAACGTGTAATCGCGCCTGTGTTATCGAATCTGCTGTTTCCCCCGTCCGCGTCTACCGTCGTCCATATGGGCTTCGCGAGTTCTGAATATTTAAAGAGATACGCGATTCGTGCGGTTCTTAAGAAGATGCAAATACGCTCGGAAAGCTCGTTGGGCGAAGCAAAAACCAAGTATCAGTAAGAAATAAGGTATCAGTGGAATTAAAGGCAATTTCAGACTATTAGCATTGTAATCAACAATTGTCAAATCTCTTCGCGGGAAAAACTAGAATTTTTCGTATTACATAAAACAGATACGCAGTCTCGATGAAATTTAAAGCACGGCGAAAAGTAAACATAACAGGCAAGGGAAATTGGAAAGAACTCTTGAAAATTATTAGAAACATTTTGAGGTAAAATTATCACTTTGTTGAGACTCTCCTTACAGTGCTTAATTAAATGTAAGAGAAACTATATTGTAAATGTAAAGACTGTCTTTACAAATCTTTGATTTAAATGAAGTTGAAGTTTTTACAAATCGCTCAAAGAGAATTCTGGCTGAGAGAGCGAGCCGGAGTCCACGTGGAAAACTTGTGAGATCTTCGAGAACGATTGAGGGAACGAGAAGAGATTCTCGGCGAGAGTAAAAGGCGTAAAACGCTGAGAGTGGATGCTCAAATGGTTTAGCATTCGCATCTTTACGCGCCCCTACGCACCCTTTACGCAAACGGATGCTCGAGAGAGTCTCGAGCTCTTTCGGCACGCATGCCTATCTTAACGATGCAACGTTGCAAGGATAAAGTCACATTTACAACGACCGAGAAAATTCTCGAGTCGTCCCACAATGCCGAGAGAAATATCGTAATCTCGGAGAAAAACAGATCTGTGCATCTTGGATCAAAGGCTAAATTAGTTGTAGCGATAGTGAGATTCAGGGGTCAAGTGTAAGTTTCACAATGTGTTTGCTCTTTTTGTTCGAACTGGCTGCGCTACTTCGGAGTTTATTTTTCTCCCTCCACGTGGAAGAGTGCAGCCAGTTCAGCTAAAAAGAGCAGACCCCAAGTTCCACCGTTTATACGTATTTTACACTTCTAAAATATCCGGAATTAAGATTCTTCAAGGAAGGAGATGTGTATGTGTGTGCTCTCAAATTTTTCACAGCAAACGTGGGAAAGCACAAACACGGGAACACTGGCTATTATCCCCGTATGCCGGAATGGGCACCTATGCGATCAAGCGGATCGCGATGTGAGCACAACTTAAGACTGCACCATCGCCGCGTACTGCGGTTGCGGTCCGCACGAGTCGGACGAGCGGAGCGGCGCGGTATATTAACACACAATGAGATAGTTTTGTTCCATCGCCCCGAACGCGGGACCGCGCTCGTACGCTTCGATGTCGGGGCAGCCACGTTCCATACCACGGATACCTGGTGCACCGGGTGTCCCGATAATTCGACTACGAAAAAAAAACGTCCCAGCAGAGAGCGAGCGTGCTCGTTACGTGTCTACGAATTATACGCCGGGTGCGCGATCGTGTTTACGAACGAGGCGTACGTACGATCGCGCATAACAATACAGTCGACTCTTTCCTCCTTTGCGTTAGCGGAAAATGTCCGAATCAATTACAGACAGATTGCATCGCTGCAAAGTTAAGCCTGCACACGATGCTTTTATGTCTGCTTGCGTGCATCTTTACTGGCTAGCGAGAGCCAATCAGGATTCCACGTGATAGGTCAGATGAGTTAAAATTGCAGCCTGATGCTTCACAAGTTAGTACAGTCTAATCTACAATGTACTCTCTGCATCTAGAAACATTCTATTTTATATAAACAAATCGAAACGCTTAAAAAATTTGTCGACAATGTACGATTGTAATGTATAAATATACAATTTATCCACTTGCGCATATTCTTTAAACGTGTGCCGCTGGCATTACGCGTGTGGCTCCTGTTAACGAAATTTCTGTCCACGACAATGAAAGCATCTATTTACGGCCGAATTTCTTCGCAGCAGATAATTAACTCTTAATTGGTTTAAAGTAAGCAATATAAAATGTCATAGGTCTCCCTACCTCTCCTCTCTCTGTTTCACCCTAGAAAATAATCTCTAATAATGCAGACAAAAATCAGTGCTCCGCTGTCTAGCGGAATTTCTATGATTTGTTCCACTACCTTGAAAGTACCTCTAAAATTTTTCAGATAGAATCAGCAATTCCAAAAACGCAAATATTGTACGTTAAAAGTATGCAGTGGAATGCAATCCCTCTAGAAGAATCAGAAAACTGGTCGCTCTTCGATAACACAGTGCAAAATTCTTTATGTAATATATAATACTATGTAATTTTGCGCTCATACTCCGAGGGAAAATAGCCTGCACTCTGTCGAGCTACATCAAACGTATTCACGCGAATTATATACGCGAAGTCAAGCGCGGCGTATAAAAATGCGGAGCAGGGCAAACGCGGTGCGTGTTGCTGCGTTGCGCCAAACTGTAAACTCCGACGTTAACTCACGCACTAATGACTCGCTATAGAGTCCGGATCCCAAACGAGTGAATTAAATGAAATCGCAGTTCCGCTGCGACGGCGGTCGTAAAAAAAAAATCATCCTGCGCAGTCCGCAGAACCGGCGGGAAAAATTAAAAACCGCCGGCTGCCCGCGCGCTTATATTTAAATCGAATTATCAACTCCGCCGGTTTTTAACGGCCGCCGCCGCTATGCGCGCCGGCCATTTCCGCGATAGTTTATTCGCTAAACCGAGCGACGAGATCGTTAGTCGCCGGTTTTGTAGCTGTTGATTCGACTGCTACAAAGAAACCGGACTGCCGGCTGCTAAGTGGCCGCCGGGAGTATTAAGCGTGCGGAGATCACCGATCGAAGTCTGCCACCGGGCTGATAATCAGCGATGGAATACGGTGTCGATCTGCGACGTTAGTGCTTTATATTACCGACGTATGCCGCTAATTGGAGGCAACCTCACCACCGACCTCGTCATTCCGAGTCCCGGTGCTAACGTATTTAATTATAATTAAAAGCCGGTACAAACGATTAACGCAAATAGCGATTTTCGAATCGTCGAACAAAGTAGCAGCCGTCGACTATTCGTGCTGGTAGAAGCTGTAAGCGACTTGGGTTCTTGATATGCAGAGTATATATGTGATTTGGTTAATTCCTCAATTTTCTTACAGATGAACTCCATTTAAATCTTATTGCACATTCGATAATAATTGAAGTTAAACCTATTAAAATTCTTTACATTTGTGTTATTCCCTAAAAGTTATTTTTAAACCATATAATTATAAGAACGTGTATTGAATTTATACTCATTATTATTGCCGAATCATTCAACATATATGCGATGATGCGAGATTAAAGTTTGCAATAAAATCTTGGCGTACAGCTATTGCAAAAAATTGTGAAACAAAAATCAGAGAGTTTTGTCGTCGAAAATATTTATCAACATACTCTTGTTATTAAGATTAAGAAAATTTTGAGTACTACATCGGTGCTTATCAAGATCGAAAAATTGAAGCACCTTGAGGATGAGTATTTCGTAGACACCGTGTTGCGTGTTGCGTGCGAAACTCACAAAGGCAGAGCCGTTCGCGATTGCTCTTGTACCGGGCCATTGTGCGCAGACGCTTTGATAAATTACCGAGTAATTGTCAAATGCTAGAAAACGACGAAATCGAGAGCGATTTCGAAGCAGGAACCGGCGAAGGCATGTGAGAAGGTATCGACCTTCTCCGTTCCATTCTGCCTCTCGTAGAAGATTGGTCAACTTGTACGCAATCCCATTGTACGAATTATCCAACTGTTAAAACGTTAGGCATGCCCTAGTAAAAAAATTAAGTCGGTTGTTTTCAGTAAATCTTTGTCAATGAAGAAGTGTTTCGTTATAAATTATCTGTATTGCTACTTTCCATAAAAGAGGGAAGAAACCTCTACATTAATTATTTTTATAATAAAGAGAAAAACTTGTGATAAAGAATCTACCGTAAGTACGTACCTAAGAATAAGTCTAATATGTCGTATACGTTTCTTAACGCGGTAAGATTATAATAAGTTATAAAATTATAAACTTATTATAGTTTTACCGCGATGAGAAACGTATACGAAATATTAGAATTATTAGGTACGCATTTACCGCACTTGTGATAGAAAACAGGAATAAAGAAAGAGAGATGGTCGGACCGTTTTATGGTTGAACTACAGCAACGTACACGGCTCGATGCGTACACGTGGGCGGTTGAGCAGAGCAGTGCTAAAAGGGCGAGGATAAATGTCTCGCTGCTTGTAACCAAATACGCTTCTTCTCGATTCTCCCCGCTTTCCCTTTGCCGAAAACTTCAAACTATTTTATTCGTTCTTCCTTGCCGAAGTTATCCTCTGATTTAAGCGACAAGTCTTTACGGGAACTTTGTATAGAATCGTTAATCATGTAATTGATCAATCGTCATGTAACTGGCAAAAAAAATTGAATATCGATCTATTTATCTTATTAATACGTTGCTCGAATAGATTATATCTTTGCAATGTATTTCTTTGCTCTGCAGCACGTTTATTATACACTGCTAAATTTCTAGCGACTCAATGAGTCCCATATGACTCAATGAGTAGTCGCCACTGTTCCTACTCAATATATTATTACTTTTAACTATCATGTATAGTAAAATTTATTATTTTAATATAAATTAATAAGTTAAAAACAACTACATCTTTTATTGATACCATTTTATGAATTTCTTTAATTAAATTAAACGACATAGAGTAGAAGCAGTGGCGACTACTCATTGAGTTAAACTGAACACTACAAATCGAGCTATAAATTTAATAGTGTAAATACATATTTTGCTATATTAAAACTTGATGAACATATGAAAGATCCCCTTACATCCCATATGTTTGGATCATATGTTTCCGCATTTGAATAATAAAAAATTTTACAAATAAAATTCTTGACAAGTCGCCAAACAAATAAATGCATACAGAAAAATGTGAGTATTTTGATGATTATCAAAAGAGAGTCGGGATTTAAATGAAGACACGACAGATGAACGAGAGCAAAATTCCAGGTTCACAAATTTACATCGCGGATAATTTATCGATTTAGGTGAACCGAGATAAAGGGGCAGAAAAAGAGCGGGCTCTTCATCAGCGATTTAATTCCTGTGAACGGCACCGGCGTTCGAGTTTATTTATTCTTTCGCCGAGTCGTGACCGGTGCCAAAACGAGGGTGAGACCGGGACAAGATTAAAAATCCCCTAATTACTTAATCGCATTCCCACAGCTACGCTTATGTCAAAGTGAACGCCTCTCGCGTTCGAAGGGTGAGATACTGTAAGAGATACAGTATTCCTTTCATTTTATCACTTTTATCATCCTCGCTGCATTATCAGCAATATTCTCGAGAAACTTGGCAATTCCATTGTATCAAGCTCTCCGTTAATTGACGCAGTAGCCTACGCATTTGTGCTACAGTATCTTTCGTCAAATCATATAACAGTGTCATCAATGCGTTATTAAAAAGATCACGATGAGTACGGGTGAAAAATGTGAACCGTCACCGTGTGTTTCTCGATATTGGCCGATGACAGTCAACGTAGGGGATTAGTGGCACTAACGGCAACAGCAGGACACGGTAGTTCCTGCGTAGACAGTGACAAACCGCCTTGGCCCGCTGTGATTTCAGTTAATTGTCGGCGCAACCATTTCTCACTCCTCGGCTTCCGCTCGACGTGGACTCGGGCGACGACGTTGTAAATATCCACGAAGGCGCCACGAGCAAAGGGCTAAAGGTGGAACGTCTTACTCCGGTAGGCTTAAGTTCCTAGCTTTACGCGCCGTAAGCCGCTTCTTCCTTTTCTCATATCCCTTTGTGAACGATCGGCGGACAGGACGTCTCTCTTCCTCCCCCGGTATCCTTTCAACATGGAGCTAAGTCTCCAGTTAATTTTTGTTGACGTAAAAATCTTCCCGATGCAGCGATACCACCGCGAGATAACGCGCACGGTTCACGTGCAATAATTATTCAGATATAAAAATGTCAATTCAAGCGTAAAATTAAAACCTCTTGATTTCCAATTTTCATGTTTGAATATTAGTAACGTATATTTAATGAGTTCTACGGCATGACTTTGTTCTTCGTTAAAAGTCCAATTCTTTTTTTAATTAATGTGACGTTGAGCAATGTTAAGAAACAGAAAAATTTCCGTTCTCCGCTCGTTAAAATTCACAGCGTATAATTACAACGTACTTAATGAAACTATCATTTCATTTTGTTGTATATAATTCCTGATAAGTTGGAGACAAATCCGTGAAACTTCAGCGCGGCATAAAGGGACGAGCAGAAATCGCAAGATTCAGATTGAGAACCCTCACCTGTTATATTATTGCGAAGACAAAACTCGTCAATGTTTTTACGCAAAAGGGATTCGAGACGATTACTACGACAATACGTTTCGGGTTGGGAGGGCCCTCGCGGCTGTCCACACCGAGATCGCTCTACGAGAAAGGGGGCGAGTGGTAGCAGTGCGAAGGGCTGACCGACGAAGGGTGCGGAAACGAAGGTGGAGGGCCACGAAAGTCGGAGTCGTCCGGGCAATCTTGTTTTGAGCTTCTAATAATACCCGACGTATCGGCTCTCGCTGGTATTTTTATGGCCCGGCCCGGATATATGGACGCGTATCCATACGTATGTGTCGCCATATATAACGGGCGGGCAAATAAAAAGGTAACAACGTAGCGGTGGACAAATAGCCTCCAGCCCCCGAAATCCGCCGATAGGCCGGCGACGCCCACGCCTTCGACGATATAATGCGACGCAGAAATATTTCGTCTTCCCTCTCTTTTCCTCTTCGTCGTATCTGCGTGTAAGTGCGCGAGTGCGTGCGCGCTACTGCGTGAGGGTGATCGAGCATAAATCAAACCCTCCACGTGCTACCGCGCGATCGGACTCGTCGGATCGTTTTACCGCGCGATGATTCTAGCCAGTTATTTTTTTATGGGTGATTCGTCTCATTAACTCGCACAGTAAAATTTTTTTCATCAATAATGCTAACCTGCCAAAAAAATTTGTGTCGGCTGAATGGCCATATAAAGTTTCGATTATATTACACTTTTGTCTAATAAAACGATGGATCGAAGTTAAGCTTTTTAAACATGTATGCACTTAAAAAAAAGAAACAAAAGTCGATCCTCTCTTCTTCTCGTATCTTTCTAATAAATAATATAGCTAAGAGATTAAGAATGACGTAAGCATCTTAAATATGACGTTTATGAAATCTGACAATCCAAAAAAGGCTTATATTTCCATGATAAAAGCAAACGACGTAGTTCGTTTTCACGACAACGAGCCTTAACATTATTTTGTGCTCCGAATGCAAAGACACAGTGGTTAAAGCCACTTAGCCGGCGTGTTTCGTATTCGACGTGTTCGCTACGGAGTATCTCCGAGCATGTTCTTAGTTAAGCCGAGGCGAATCGGTAAGCATCGAAACGTGTTGCGTGAAGAGGCATAAGAAAGAAAAGACGGCGCGGCTCGTAAAACAACATTTACCGAGTGTCTCGACTGGCCGACCGCAGTTATTACGAACGAATATACGTCACGCGGTCGTGGCGTACGGGCTGATGGTGACAGTTCAATCCGAACTTCGGCGTTCGGCGGTCAGGAACGCAGCCCGCAAAACCGCACGCGTGATTTCTGCCGCTCTTTGCACCCCGCCGAATGACCGACCGGTCCTACTGCTGCCGTTCGCCCTCTCAACCCTTCCGCGGAATGCATGCGGAATGCCTCCGGAATGCTCATGAAAGAACACCCGGCGATTCGCTCTCCCCATATTCCCCAAAATAAAAAAACACTCGATGACGCGCGCGCGTCCATTTTTCTGGGATCGCTCAATCGTTACATTTACGGCGCGATAAATTCATGTAATTGATCGAAAAAGTCCAAGTGACGTGAAACACCAAACGGTCTTTAATCGCGTAAATAACGAATTCGCTTCTGAAAGATTCATCATGTTCTAAAAGCAGAATATAATTCCGTCAGCGAGTTGTGCTAAACAGGAGCGTCATTTTCGGTCTTCTGTATTTCTAAAATATTCAGTCTTAAATTTACGTTTAATTTGCCCATATTACAAAAACTTTATAAACTTTTAACTTCAATAAATTTTTTAATTTCTATTTCAAGAATAAAACTCTCAACTTCTTGCATAATACTTGAGTGGATAAAAACCTTTCTATATTACATAAACGCAAATATATTTAACGTTCAATATTAGTAAGTTAATGACTGGATTTTGTCTCGCGAATTCCATCAAATTTCCTCGCGCGTTAAAAGTCGCATCTCGATATTAATATTAATATAAATAGTGTTTAACTCCTTTGTAAGATAAAAACCACTGAACTGGATGTAATTTAGGAACACGCATTTAGATTTTAAAAGAGTACCTTGTGCTACTACCTTTGAACTACCACTATACTGCACACTGTATATCGCTGACGATGTCAACTATCCATTGTGCATAAGCGAGGGTAGTTTTCATTCTGAATAAATGAGCGTTCCTAAACTAATTAAAAAAATTTGCTACGACCATTCTGTCCATAACTTGTGCTATGTGTAAGATGACACTTTCGATATTCCACGTGCAGACTATTTGCATGAACGTGGCGGGCCCGAGGGCGGTTCGAGGCCATCAGCGTCGCGGTGCGCTCGAATTTTCTCGCAGAGGCCATCCTCTTCTCGCGGTCGCCGGCTAAGCTCGACGCATACGTGAGCAGCCATTCGCTCCGCAGTTACACGTGAGTTGACGTTCCGAACGGAACGTTCGGCTCGTGACAGAAATTACTAAATGCCCAGGACCGGCCGCGGTATACGTAGGTACACGTGTGCGCGCCGCTGGATTTATACGTGTGTATATATCGCCCGCCATTCGCAAATGGGACCGCGGGGGTGCGACGAGAAAGAGAGACGGAGAGCGGCAAGCAGGGGTGGCTCGACGAGCGAGCAGGGAGAGAAGAGCAAAACGACGGTGGCGCAAGAGCCGCGGACACGCGGGTGAAACGAGGGTGAAGGATGAGGATACGCGGGGTGGCGCGCGCGAGCCTCGCGCGCATATTAATCTCCTCAACCGCACATCAGCCTCGCGCCGAATCTCGTTCGTTCGCGCACTTCATCTTCTGGCCCGCTAAACGTGGCGTGCCCTGCCAGGCCACGGCATGGCGCACTTACTCGACGACGACGCCTGCGGCAAATTGGCAAACTGTACAGTTTAGCCCTTCCGGACGCGACGTCCACCTTGACGCCTCTCCTTCGCCCGCGCGATTGTCACGTAAACGGGCGACGTCATCAAATCAGGGGCTCGCTCATGAATCTCTTCCTCTAGCGTGAACTCGTGGAAAGTGAAAAATTTCATTGAAGAATTCAATGTTTGTCAATGAAATTTTTCACTTTTCACGAGGTCACGCTAGAGGAAAAGATTCATGATCGACGCCCAAGAGCTGAATAAAGCTAGTACACGATGTTCCTTTGGTTGACGGATTGCTAGCTACTTGCTAGCTGGTAAGAGCGAATCAGAATGCAACGTGATATGTAGGTAAGACTGCGTCATCCTGATTGGCTCTCATCAGCCAGTAGAGGCGAGCAATCCAGTAGGAAAAATTAATAAAAATACAATACTATTTCTTTCACGAGACGTCATTCTCTTTCTTTTGCGAAAATATGTGCTACGGCTGATATGGAGTAAAATAAAATTTCGATTAAATCGTACATTAATCGTATACACCGTTACCAGATTTCATTAAGCTCGAAATTCGGTCAGATCCACTGCGAATCTAAATTAACCCTCTTCGTTACATTCATTACGAAGTCTCGTGTTCATCGAGTTACACGAGATTGGCAGACTCTACGCAAATTTTATCTTCTCTAGTGAGCCGACACTTTTGCCGGGTTATCTCGCAATGGACACGGGCATGCGAAAAAAAGTTACAATGGCTACCTAAACGCACGGGGAGTGTCTCGCAAGTGCGCGGTCGGGGCTGTTCCGAAAAGGATATCTCGCGACTGCGTTACAATTACGGACTACTTGATGGGAATAAAATTGACGGCGCACGTTGAATGAATTGAATTAATATGTGGAGAGCCCGTGTAGCAGTACGTAGAATTTAAATCAATACTTTTAATTAAAATTACAGGGAAACTCTACTCCATCCGACGGAATACGTATGCCAAATATGTTGCATTAGCACCGAATTTCATTAAATTATGTTAAAGCCCAGTCGAATCCGCCGTGAATCATAAATTGAAATTAACGTCTTTGATTAAAATTATTTCGAGCTTGTACGTTCCATTGTTCTGCGCGAATGTAACCAAATGTACAGAATTCACTTGTAATACAGTCGAAACCTATTGTACGCTTACTTGAGTGTATTTATATTTAAATATGTGCAGTCGCGCAAGATATCGGTTGCCTTCGTGATGCTCTCTAAATTAACTTTCTAATTGTGAAAACATTGTTAACAATGCTACTGTCATTATCCGCCGTATTTTCAATAATTAAAGAAAAAATAGTATGACGTACGATGGATAATGATGACGGTGTTAACGCGGTCGATAAAAAATTAAAATAAACCTCTCTCAGTTAGAAGATTATTTTGCATAATAATGACTTCGAAATAGCGGGGAAATATTTCACAAATCGAGAATTAAACACAATGACGCACGGTTTTAGCCAACTGCGTCATAATCCCGACGGTCTCGGCGACGTCGACGCCAACGTCGGCTGCATCCGGCCGTCGTTGTTGGATATAAACGAGTTCGTATACAGTATAGGAAGCTCCTCCCTCACCACGCCCAGGCCTTCGCAAGGAGTCTCGTCCTCCCACGTTGCGGAGGAGGATACCTCGACTTCTCTCTTCCTCTTTAACTCTTTTCTCTCTCATTCAGCCTTCGGCTCCTGGTCTAGGAGGCGGAGCTTCTATTTCTAGCAGCGCGCGAGTCAGATCGTTAAACGAGCGCGGAAACGACGGGTTAGAAGACGGAAGACGGAAGAGAGAATTACCAAGCCCTCCTTTCCCCTCCACACACACACACAAACACACACATACGTACATACATACGTACGTGCGCGCTAGGAAATCAGTAACCCCCTCTCATGAACGAAGTATCCTCCTTCCTCGCGGAGAGGATAAAAAGAGGAAGATGTGACGTCGACTGGGTAGCCGAGAGGAAAGGTGAAACGATCGCGGTTCTACATGGGGATGGTGGAAATCGAGGGAGGGCGGTCGTCGACCTAGCAACGAAAGGATGAGACAAGTGCACAGGGTCACGTACCTATGGGTACATCTAACAACAAGACAGAGACAGATCCGCGATTTTATTACTGGCAATGCACGAAGAGTATAGTTGATTACAAGAAGTGGGTCTCGAAAAAAGATCCGGACTTCTAGTAAGGTCCATTAATGGCAGATTAGGTCCCTGAACCATGTCAATAAGAAACTTCGTTTCAAATGTATAAATTTTGTCTTATTAAAAATTTTTTAATAATCTTGAATAAAAAGCATGAAGAAGCCATAGAAGTACAGAATTAAACCTTCAGAAAAGTGATCTCAAGTCCTGCTCAAGACAGAATTGTTCCATTTCTTAAAATCAGAGATATATTTGAGATGCTTACGAAAATTAAATATTTTCTCGGGAACAAATGATACAATATTCCATTTTATCACACCCGTACTAGCCACACGTTCAGACATGACAAAGCTGCATCATTTAAATTCTTTTATGTTAAGATATATATATATTTTTTACGGTTAAAAATTACCATATACAAATAATAAAAAAGATGCACGATTGTCAAGAATATATTCAGGGAAAAATATTCATGGCAGCCAGCCACTTGGAACCAAGTGTCTGCTAAAGAAAAATGAAGTCCGCAAACTGTTTTAAGAGTAAAGCCTTACTACCGTACTGCGCACCTTTTTGCGGACAGTACGTATAAGTCGCGTATAAGTCACCGAGTCGGGTCGCACATACACAGGGTGTGTAAAAAGACGAAAAGAGGAAGGAAAACGGAGAGGGTGAAAGACGCGGAGATCGTTTCTATTGCGCAAGAATGCAGGCGGAGGGGTCTCTAGGTGCCCAATGCAATGCAGCTGTTATATAGAGCTCGGCTCGCGAGCTCCGCCTAGCTAGTTGCAGTCATGAGGAGGAGTAGGAGGAAGAGGAGGCAGAGGAGAAGAAGGAGGAGGAGGATACAGCCGGTATCTCAGTTATTTTACTCCCTGCTACGACACCGCCAGTACTGTGCCATCTCTATTCCCCCTATCCCTTCCCTCCATCCCTCAATCTGCTTCTTCCACCTTTCTACAGCGACTGTGCGCGCGTGGAGGCGCGGCGAACTCCACGGCGCCGCAGTTGCAGTTGTACCACTCTCGGACCGTGATGAATAGTATCCTCCTTCCTCTCTGCCTCATCCTCCCCCATTTCTTACGGAACTCACCCCTTCCTCTTGAGTATCCCCGAGCCAAATATCCTCGCAAGATCGATGACGGCTGCTTTGCGTTGGTTTCCCCCTCCCCCCCTCTCTCTCTTTCTCTCTATTACACTCTCTTCCTGGTTATCTCAATTTAAAAAATTTGTCTCCTACCTATTCTACGTCCTATTCAATTTAATTATTATACATTTCTGAAAAGCAAGTTATTATCTTTTACCAATAAATGCGCTGATATCACTAACGAAAACAGTAAATGGAAGAGTAATAACGATAAGACAGTGTAGCATTTTTAAGTAACCGACTTTGAAGTTGGATTGATGGTTGTACGTATAGAGTGGTATTATCTAATATTATACCACACCATTCCACTGGAATCTCCACATCCGAATGAACTTCACTAGACATTATCTGGCCATTAAATTGATAATACACGTGACGCAACGGAAAGTGGCTCTCGGGCAATAAAAGGAAAAATAAAATTCTGAAGTGAGTCATCAACAGTCACTTTTGGTACCCCGGTATCTACCAAAGAATTTCGTCATCGTCTTCACAGAGTGAAAATGTCAGAGGTACACTATTCGATATTCCAAAACTCGCACTACTTACGGGGAAGAGGGGGAGAGGCCGGACCGCGATCTGATTAATATAAAATACCGAATCATTCGAGAGTCAAAAGCGAGCGCTGAATTTTTCTTCCGTAAACAAAGGAGACCAGCGCGACAGCGCGTTTTTTCCCGCAGCATTCAGCTTTTAATTTTATTTTTGCGCGACGGTTATACGCCACCGCGGGCTCCGCGGGGACGCGCTAGGTGCATATGAAACGCGATACTTTTGACGGGAATTTTTTTCCACGGTTTTGCTTTATTGTTCCGCGAGAGTGATTGGTAATTGGTCGCGTCGAGGTGGCGCGTCCGTTCGCAATGTCGCCATTCGTTCGCGAACCGCTCCCGCCGAATACAAACGAACACGATGGATGCGACGCGACCCGTAAGGCACACCCGCGTTGGCCCTCTTTGTCGATGGAAAAAAATGCAATTAAAAATTTTCCAAGTAATATGGGTCACAGACGGGCAGTTCGTCTGTTTTTGCGCGCTTCGATCCATCGATTCGAGCGAGTCGCAAAGGGCCGGCCGGTCGCATTGGCGAGTGCATCGTTCGCAATTTATGCTCTATGCCTGGAATTTGCGTTGTGCAAATGACGGAGCAGAATTTTGTAATTTTATTAAAAAAAAGGGTAACTCAATTTAATAATCAAAAATTTTCACAGAACATTCCAAGAGGATCGATTCTAAATACTGTCCAAAATTAATTACTATTTCTTCATATAACAGTAACTCTTGTGATTGATGTACGCTTCTAATTGAAGTTAGTAACTAAATTGGTAAATTCTAAAGATGACTACATTGTACAGTAGTCGCCGGAGAGAAGAATAACAAGTAAAATGGGTTCCACCTTGAAATCGAATGTGCATCAATAGGATCGTGTGAGTGGAAATTAAATGCATGGCAATGTGGAAAGCCATATCTTAAAATAATAACGAAGAAACAAAATATCGGGCGTAGCATGGGAGGAGGAATCGGAGGAATCATTTGTAATTCAATAATTCCAGTTCGTTTGTAATCTGGTAATCTATACTGCGGCTCGTTATTCCTGCATCATAATGAGTTTCGCGTTACTCGCCTTTTCTCGACGCGGACAGCTGGATAATCCGCAGTAACGAATTGTTGGTTCAGCCATGGCCGGTGCCGAGTTATCTGGGTCGCGATATCAGCTATGAAATTTTTTTTAATAACGAAAATAACGAAACGCATATTATCGGCGGGCAAATTCCGCTCATCTCTTTTAAAAGCCGGTGAAAGCCGAGACGATGTAACGACGCATCTTCAAAAAAATCGCGCAAATCGGGACGAAATTATATTTTCTCCCACGATAAGTGTTACGTGTTATCCAATAACATAAGGATCACTGTAAATTAATCCAAGATGGAGAACTTGAGAATCTTAAAATTTAAGATTAAGATTATTGCTCGTCTTAATTTTTTTTTCTCAAATACTTTTATATTTTTTAAATCAAAAATATTTGTCACGTACGTTTTCTACTGTATTTCCATCGAAAGATTATCGGGCGTTTCTCTAGCGACTTTTCCGCACTTGCCGACGATAATTTTCCGGGAAAAAGTATGAATTTGTGGCTTAAAAGTGGTTTTCGCGGCACGTTTACACCGAATCTCGACGGCTGCCTAATGGTCTTCTCACGCAGCCACCGTAAAATAGAGAAATCATCGTAAAAGCAGCCAACGACGCGACCACCCTTCCGTGCCACCGTCGAAGCCTCGGTAAGCGGGCGAAATTTGATTACTAAATAATTCGTACGACGTGATAGTAAATCGTGGGTGCCGGCTCGCGGCTCGCCCTAAGAATACCAATGAGGGAAACTTCTACGTACGCATTGGCAAATGTGTTCGAGCAGCGGTCGTTTGTGAGGAAGGTACGTTCTCGAAAATACTGTAATTATTTTAGAAAAAAAAAGCAATAAACCGCGACTGCTCCTCATAATACATAATATATATCTTAAAGTAATAAGTTATTATTCCAATAATTAAGAAATGGAAAGACTAAACAAGATTATTAATAATTCAAAACGAAATTGACAACCATAGGATAAGCAATAATAATATCGTGTACGAAACTATTTAATTTCATGTTGACGAAAATTTCCGTTCCGTTTTATGCGAATACACCGCGTTGTTTTAATAAAATTCGTTAGTATTTAGAATATCCGATAGACGAACCGAAGAGACATTAATTTCCAATCGATTTACTGCTATAGCAATTACGCGCGTTACATGCAAACTCGATTTTACCCCGCTCGCTCGATTGCTTAACATAGTTGCAGCATCACGTCTGCGAGTATTTATACTACATCTCATTGGCGAAGTGGTACATCAATTCAGTGCCGACGTACGCGGTGTTTTGTTAACGGTAAACGTTATTGGCCAATAGTGATTTAGCGGCGGCCGACGAAAATTCATTCCCATTAAAGAATGATTGACGTAGCTGACGTTTATATGTGCTTTTACCCGTGACGTACGACACAGTAGTAACGGTCGTGATACTAACTGCTTTCCTCAAGAAGCGATAATTTACGTAATATGCAGTGCACAATGTACGCACGCTGCATTTTTTTATCCTTTTAACACTTCGCACTTATATAAGTTTCTTTTTAACTCACTTCACTAGTAACCATACATTTTTTTATGTATGTACTTATTGCGGAATATCATTGTAAGAAATTACTTTTCTACTTTATTATTCATGGCGTAACATAAGAATCAAAAGACCTCCACCTTCCAACAGTTGCGTTATTTTACACTTTAACATTAAGTTTTTTTTAACTCTGGAAGATTGTGTTATTCATTAATTCATTTTTACTTTACGTGACCGTGTATTAAAATAATTAAACATCCATACATATATGTGTGGAGGAAAGTCCCCTATTATGAAATAAGGTCCTAATATGAGCGAGCAGGGTTTCTGCTAAATTAATAGGCATCATCTGTTGATTCCACCATAACTTTATTGCAGTGAAATCTGTTTAGTGGAAAATTCATTGTTAGATTATTGAGAAAAAATGTTTATACGTTTAAATTTTGATGTTGAAAACCTGCTATCAATTTCATTTAAAACCACTTCGAAAAATTAAAAAATTCATATAATATTAGATTAGTCATTAAATGCAAATAAAGATTATCTAGTTTTATCAAGACCTAAAAATATAATGGAGGGATAAGCCCCGTGTCAGTAATTTCATCTCATTTCTTTCAAGAATTCCTAGTTTGCATTTTTACGTATTTTAAACAAAGTGCATGGAAACGATTCTCGGTGTGAGATTCGCGGAAAATTGCGCGAACATAAATACGCAAGCTGAAAAAAACGACATCATACATTCGCGGCGGGCTAAAAATCACGACGCTTCCGGTTTACGTGTACCATTTCATGACCGTCGAGACGAGCGGCGTCCCTATGTTATATTACCGTCGCGTATTTATGCGTGCGTAAAAAAAAAATACGGATAACGCGCTAATACACGCGTGGCCCTTCGGTCCCGGCGTGTGCCGCACCCCTGCGATGCGCTTTTACGTGGGAAAGTGTGCGTTTTAAAGCGACCACGTATGCCGAAAACAAGCCCTGATATTTTTTTGGAATTATCAATGATTTTTGATGACCCTCTATACCGTTTCGGCTTTGAAACGTTTTGTAACTCTTTATGTCATCTATTTCATCTATTTTTTACGGATACAATTCTGTTGATGCTACATAAGGATTAAAATTAATTAAAAATTGCAATAAAATAATATAAAAATGTATAAAAATATGACAGTAAAAATAACACTTGTATGACAAGTGCTTTTCCGAGTGCGATAGTTCAAAGTTACTGTGCGTGTGTGTGTGCGTGTGTGATAATATCTATATATAAAAATCAATCACTTTCTCCGCTATATAATACTTTTACATGTAATTTCGTCAAATTTACCGCTATTGTTTTATTCGCACACGCGCATGTGTGGAGAGGGAAGGAGGAAAGAAGGGAGGAAGGAAGAGGGTGAAAGAGAGAAAGAGAGACTGATAATTTATAAAAAATATCAAAGGCTATTCTCAAACAAAAGCGGTTAATTTTTCTTTCCTTTCGTCCACCAGCTATTGTCGGCTCATGGACTGGTTCGGCCTGCACCTTTGGCAAAGTTGCAGTTACGCAATGCCACTGCAGGCGCGAGGGAGGACGGAGACTGGAGCAGGGGAAGAACGACAGAGGGAGAAACGTGGGTGCGCGGAAATGCAGATATTTGCCAGGAAATTGATAACTCGAATAAACTCGTCGCAAAACATTCAAACAGGCTGCCAAACGGTACGATTGTACACTCCAATCCCCAGCTGCGAACCAAACACCGCATATCCCCCCCCCCCCCACCGATGCTGTACACGCGTTCGCGGGAGTGACGCGAGCATGGGCGATACAATGCGTATATTACTTGCTCGCCGATATTCTCCGCACCGGCGAACTGATTACAGACCGATTTGCTGGATTTTATTTCAACTCCTAGTCATCAAAAGTTGCCCCAGCGATCTTGTTAGTGACTGCAGAATTAATTACATTACCTTTTACAACGATAGATAATAATAATAATAAATCTCAACATATTCAGATGTGAATAACGTAACCATCGCATTTAAAAAAAAAATTAAAAAATTACACGTCTTTAACGATACACTATAAAGTTGTTAAAACATTGCAGACACTAATCTCAACTCGCAGGAACGTGCATCGTGATTTTTCTGTCAATAATAAAATTTAGAAACGATAAATGATTATTGAAGTGATGATAGTCGGTTATAGCAACTAGTGGATGCCGGCCAAACACACGCATTATAGACGCGAGTCAATATTAACTTGATATTTTTGCCGCGCCATTAGAGTCAAACAAACGCAATGTAAATTACACGATACAGTCGCGTATGATTATTTGCCATAAATAGCGATGAAGCACGAGCGCGAGTGTATGTCAACCGCGTCTCTATATGCACCCTTCACGGAGCGGCTCAAAAAGGACGTGAGTGTATAATGAAAATACCACGCTATATATGGAGTATAAAATAGGTATGTACGCGGCCAATTCGTATAATAGCGTCGACGTTCGAGGTATCAAACAATATATTAATAATATCTCCGGCGCATCATGAATGGCATCGTGGTAGTAGCAATAAATTTTACCGCGTCAAAGAGATTTCATAGCTAAAAAGAGATTCGCCGCAACGATGAAAAGTATTATGCGCCCTTAAATGTACAACTCGTTCAAATAATTAACGCGAGAGTGGCTGTAATTAAAAAAAACATTATACGACGTTTCTCCCGTAATGAAAATTGACTCTTCGCTCTCAATCACGCGAATAATTTTCCACAATGACCGTCCCCTGCGACGCAACGCGCTGCGCATCGCCACAAAGTCGGCATCAACTAATTAGCAACGCGCTAACGTCACATTCGGATGGTACGATTCGCCCGACGTGGCGGTCAAAGGACGTCGTTATCTCTGCAACCAGCTACGTGGGAATAAAAAAAAGGAGAAAGAGAGAAAGAATAGAAGCGAAGAGGGAGACTTTTCGTGCGCCTCCAACCCCTTTTCTCTTTCGCAATCAAACGAAAATTAGCCGACGAAAACCGAGCGAAAACTGACCATCGCGCGCTTTTTCGCCGACGGTTAATTTGCACGGAGAAACGTACGATTTCTCACGAGGTTGCTGGGTTTGGCGCACAATCTGTTTTCTCTTTTAATTCTGGGAGAGATTATTTCCATCTTATATAACTACTAATTACTAATAAAAAGAAATATTAATCATTTCTTGGAAATCGTCACAAATGTTAAGAAGTTGTTTATAAAAATTATCATTGGAACAGAGCTACTTTCGGAGCTGTAGATTCCCTATATTTCACGCTTACAATTAGCACAAATGGCATAAACCAGATTATCCCACTCAGAAAAATAAAAGCTTAAGTTGTCAAAAATAAATACAAATTAAAAAATCGCTAATCAAATTGTACAATTTTCATCCTAATCAATGTATTCTTTTCATAATAACGTAAAAAAACATCGAGTATTTTATTTATATCGGCTTGGACAATTTCTTTAACAATTTGCTTCAAGCTAAACCAAATCTCACTTAAATTCTTTGGAAAGTATAATATTATTTAAAGTGATAATTTATCTCGGTAATGCAAACCCGAAGGAAGGCGTACGCTGAAGAGCACGGAAAAAGCGGGCGGCGGCGCCGCGACTGTAGAAAAATGGATGGCTCTATCTTTCGGTAATTAAGACAGCGGCGAAAAATAAACAAACGCATGGTAGAGGGAGAAAGAGAGAGAGAGAGAGAGAGAAAGAAAGGACAAACCCTCGCGCACGTGAACGCGTCTCTTCAGGGCTGTCCGTGGCACAGCTGTTACGTTGCCCGGGGCTCAAATAAACGACTTAGGTAGATTAAGCATACAAATCTCGATGATTCTGCTCCTGGTGTAGCCGGCTTTAACCCCGCCCGTACGTCGGGGGAGCCAACGCGAAAAAATATACGGGTTGTCCACCCCGACCGCCCGCGACTCGAGAAAGATCGCGTTCTCAAACAATACAGCATGTGTTTCCTTCTTATCTCTTAAGATACATACCCGCGGTATGTTTCGAAAATTTCGGATAAGCAGCTGAGTTTGTTTAACAGGGAAGATGTTTGTGATGGACGTAGAAAATCCGCATGGTTATCTTTGAGATTAACAGGGATATCTTACGGGTTGAAGATTTCAGAGAGCATTTATGCTTCTCACGAACAGATTGTCTTATTAATGTATTAGTGAAGCCCAACGGGCAATCGTACTAATGTTAAGAAACTGACTATTCGTCTTCAAAACGAACTGTAGTTTTCTGTCGACATAAACCGAACTCATCTGGATGGATCTCTCGTGTTCGCGTCTTATTAAATAATGTTAACGTACTAAAAAAGTTCTGAAAAAATTCGCGTACGCTCAGTCAAGTGTTAAATGTTCGAATGGTAAAATTGGCGAACAGTTTATTTTTTATATTTGATTTTGTTTTTTCTTTTTTAAAAGCAATCGTATATCAACGCGGTAAATCTAAAAATGATAGTTTTTTAATTTAACTTACAAAAAAAACACTGTAAAAGTTCTTTAGTACAAAGCGCATTGTTAATGAAAAAACGATGGAATTATTGTCGCTTAAAAAAAAGTATTATTAGAGTGCCCGAAAACACAAGGTATATTCCACGAGAGATAAAAATACAAAAATTAGAAAAAAATAACTTTTATATTTATAAGTTAAGTAAATCTTATTGTCGCCAGTGATAATTTAAAGGGGGGAATATTTTCCAAGAAGTCGACCAAACTGCAGCCGATTTTAATCGCTCTATATAAATAAAAAGTGACGTCAAGCATCTGGTTTTAAAATATCTCCATCGGCTTTTTTCTCACAGATTTAGTAATAAAAATTGCTGGGGCACGAAAGATCTACAAGTTCGTTTTGAAGATTAAAATCGATCGAAGAACAGAAATGATCAATGCAAATGATTAAATATTAAGGATATGTGAACGTGATTAAAAATCGTATGAGAAAGATCGAATGTTAATTAAAACTTGGAACACGAGTTAGACTCTAGCGATATCGATTGATCATTATCCGTTTGGAAGAGGAAGCAAGAGGCATGCATATAATTGGACTCACGTCTATACGGCCGTCCCTCCTCCGGAGTTGATCGCTCGGTGTTCTCGGATCCTGGTGTGGCGTTAGCGTCACGGTCTTCCTCGTCGGGAGTTGCACCACGATTCGGCACGGAGCCAGTTCCGCCGGTACCGGTAGGTGAGCGGCTCGCAGAACCGGCGGGACTTTGCGGCCCGCCGACTTCCTGGCTGGCCGCGGCGGCAGCGGCGGCCGCGGCGGCCGCCGCACCGGATACAGACACCACCGCACCCCCGCCGGCACCCGGTAGGGACGTGGGCGAGAACATGTTCGACATGCTCGAGAGCGAACCGAGGCTGGGTAGGCCGCCGTTCCCCGGCACCGCGCCGTTCCCGGTCTCGACCTTGAGGCACTTGCTGGGGGGCGCGAACGCGGACGGCACCAGGGGCCGAAAGCCGCCGAAGGGCAGTCTATGATCGAGCGGATGCAGAAATTGCGGTGGCAGATGCAGCATGTGATGTAGCCCGTAGCCCAGCGATGCCGCCGTGCTGAAGGGCACCTGCAGATCTTTTGAATCGGTCACCTGAAGCAAACGGAAGAGATAACTGATTAGTAAAAGATGCCGACCGAGCAACTTTTGCACTCGTCATAAACGCGGCAGTTAAATGTTTATACGCAGCTTTAATTTTTAGATCAGCACCGTGAAGCATTAGAAAAGCATTATAGAGAGTGATTAGTGAAATAAAAATGTAATATATATATTTTTTTAATAAGTATGGAAACGACCTTACGGGCAATTTTTTATTATGATAAAATACGTTTCGGCCAGTAACTTAACAGTCGTTAATTCATTAGTTAATTGAGCGAAAGTGTGGTAAGCGACACGAATTAGAAAAAGAAAAAGAAAGAGAGAAATAAAAGTTGCCCAAATAAATTGCACTATATTTATAAAGTTTACAAATTACGTTATTATACGTATAATAGGAAAAGAACAAGAAAGTCTTGAAATTCGAATATTCTATTTTCAATATTAATATGCGTTAAACATTGGGGCTTTGCAAAAGATTTCATCTAATATAGACTTTCTATATTTTATCTCACTATTAAAATTTCGCAATCGATTTCACAATCGCGGCGCTTATAAGCCGCAAGTCGTTAATCTCTAATTCTCTATTAATTTATAGTGGCACGCACAAAAGAGATCCCGACATTTACTCCCGCTTCGAGAAACCCTCCTCGTATTATCAAACCCGACAGGATAACTTTATTTCACGTATACGCGACGAGGGAAAAAATATTTGAATCTCGTAATTCGATAGCTCATTTGCAGCATGTGGGTATTTCCGCGCTTTCAGCTACGTCTGAATGGCATATAATATCAAAGCAGCGTGGTGGTGTACTGTTAATAACGCGAAACCACTGTGTTATAATAATCCGTCAAAACCTGAAGCTCTTCTCCCCCGCGGCCCCTTTCCACCCCCCCGCGTACCGGTTGTATCATTCAATTCGCCGTGATTGACGAGTCTATTAAGCCGCATACTGAATGCTCGGCTGAAGCATCTACGCGTTGGATTTTGTAACATTTATAATGCTAGAATTATCGGATCGTATTAAACGTGGCCAAAGTAATAACGGTGCATTGTATTTCCTATGCTTCGACTTGTCGAAAAACGTAATGACGCGAATGATATGCAAGTGTTTCAACGCGTAATTACGCACGAGCACTTAACGACATGGCACCGCGTTAAAAAAAAATTCAACAAGTTATTTTTTAAATAGAAGGAAAATATTTATGTTTTTCAAATAACCTTCTCCGTAAGAGTCCAAGGGATTTGGCTCTAAAGAGAAGGATTACTCGCGCATTACTTTTACCATCTCGGATATTCCAGAATTATGTTGCAATTTCCTTCCACGTGGATTTTCACCAACACAGGAGTTTTCCTTAAACGTTGTTATGCCGTTAAGTTACAGTCATACGGTTTACATAGGTTTACGCAGAATTGTTATAGAGCTCGCTTTCAAACTCATCTCGGGTTATAAAGGCGAAAAGTGTTGAGCCAACGGCACTATTTTCTCCTACTGGATTGCTTACGAGAGCCAATAAGGATGCAGAGTTTTCGATCAGGTGACTTAAAGCTAAATCCTGATTGGTTCTTGTAAGCAATTCAGTAGGAAAAATAGTATCTTTAGATCAGGCTTTAGATCAGGTGACTTAAAGCCAACAGTACACGATACTATTTTGTCTACTGGATTGCTTACGAGAACCAATAAGGATTTAGCCTTAAGTCAGCCGATCTGAAGCTCTACAGCCTTATTGGTTGTCGTAAGCAATCCAGTAGGAAAAGGATGTGTTCGAAAATGGATTTAGTTACTGCCAGTGAAAACAGTATAGTTGGTAGCAATGAAAATTACTGGTGCTGCGTTTTTCGCACGCCAGTAAAGTCAGTAAGGCTGGGTCTACATTGGGTGTCGTAAGTCGAATAATGAACTGTGATTGGTCAATTTCTTCCGACACGACTTACGACATCCAATGTA
>NW_011967177.1:146494-161778 GCF_000949405.1 Vollenhovia emeryi | reverse complement strand
ATAATAGTACCGTGTGCCGTTGGCTTTAAACTCTGCATCCTTATCGGTTCTCACAAGCAATCCAGTAGGAAAAATAGTATCGCGTGCCGTTGGCTTTACTCATCATCCCAAGCGGCTAAGGGAACGATACGGAAGTATCGAAATGATTCCATCGGCGAGAACGGACAGCTGGTTTCCGGATAAACATTTCATTCGGCCGATAATGACGTGGGCGATGAGTGAGACACGCGCGGGTATTAGTACGCCGCGATTAGTTTATTATTCTTTTATGCGGGGAAATGAGGTTCGCGTTCGCCGGCCCGGCATATTTGCGCCCGCGGTCCAATCAGTGATTTATTAGGTATTCATTATTATTTTAATTGCGGCCCCGGCCCTTTTTTCGCGATCGGTGTCGCGCGACGCGCGTCGCTTGCATATTCGCAATAATCTTTTTTTTTCTCCCCTCCGCTCGCACCCGCGGGCGGTAAAACGCGAGCGTATTTTGTCACCGCGCCACCACAATTAGGTTCGTCCCGAAATTATCTCATTTTTTAACGATGCTGAATTTTGATGCGACCCATTCTCTCGCTGTCTCCCTCATTCCATCGCTATCTGTATCTACCGTTCCGTATCTGCACGCGTTATCCGGACCCGATTGATGTCCCGCACGTATGAAAAATATTCAAGCATTTAAAAACGCTGCGGAATACGCTTATAATTAACCGCAACGCCCGTTCGTTAAATATTTGCGGCAATCACAGTTATGAGATAGAAATGTGTGCGACATAAAATTGTATTTAAAAGAGTCTTGTTATTATCGGAAGTTTAATAACGATATTTTCGGTAATTCGTTATCGATACGCGCGCGCGTATTTTGATTGTGCTGCATAAAATTTGGAAACAAATGTAAGAAAATTACAAAGGTCGACGTCACGTTTTAACGCAGCAATATTTTAACTGAAATTATATGGCAATATTTCAACTGAAATATATTATAATAGTATAATTTATTAACTATTAATTTTCTTTTCAATTAAATAAACACCTGCTCGGTGAACACAATGCTTACAATTTCAGTTTTTAACGGAATGTCGCTCGCGTGAAAATACTTACTTTATCCCGCCGGTAACATTTTAATTTTCTTCTGTTAGTGCTTACCACATGCTGTACATGCCAATGATGCACAATGCCTGCACGGTGTATTTCTCATCAGACTTTAAAATTTATTTCACTTTTAACGGATATAAAAAAACAGCTATTGAATAGTAAACTTTTGGCTGGGCTTGTATTTCTTAATTATACTCTTTCCACTTGATAACTGTTGACTCTAAACGGACACGTGGTCTAAAACGAGGCAACAATTTGCTCGGCGGAAGAAAGTTGTGCATCATTGACTTGATATTAACTGTTATACGAGCATTCACATTTATACGCACGCACACAACCGCATTTCTATTCAATGCGTGCATTAATTAGTACTCGCGTGTATAAAGCGGCACAGATATGCAAAGCGAGATGGAGGTAACTCGAGCAGTTCGGCGGACTCATCGAAATCAATGCCAGCAATTATTTTTTTTTGTTATTTGTTTATTTTGTACATATTTCAAGTTGCTTTTCTGCCAAATAGTGACGTATGTTACCGTCAAACACGATACGCTCGAATCACCGCGGTGCGGGCTTCGTTGCGCGCGATGCAAACGTGAAAGTGATTTAACCCTCCAATTCTCCGATATAAATCTTACTCTTTCGTCGACTTCAACGCGGTTGAAAAATTTACGCGGACGTTACTTACAGCGAATTCGGTTGCTTGTACTAGTGTGCACTCAGTGCGCACCAGTGCAAGCAATCGAATTGGCTATTATTTTTTACGTCTACTGTGCGCAATACAAGATAAATACAGCTCGATCGCGTCTCGATCGGCCTCTATTTATCTCGATTGAAAATTATATATGGCTGAAACGATATGAAGTTTGTACGTTCGCAACCACATTTCTTCTTCGTAAAAAAACATGAGAATCTTAGAGCACGGGAAAAAAAATTGGAAATCTGTTTCTCCGCGAAACAAAGGGTTAAAGCGCGTTTCAACGCGTCGCAGGCAAGAAAGCGTAAATACAGCGTAACTGCGTAAACGTAAGCTGATGCAAAGGCTTATAGGCATAAGGGTAAGGACAATGGGACACTAACTTGTGGATTGAATGGTCTTTGCATTCTCAAGGCCTCAGGCAGCCCCCCGGCCTGCGAGAATACGACCAGAGACGGCGGCGGTAGGTGATTCGGTACGTACGCAGAATTATCCATCTAAAACATATATCGCCGTTTTCTTCCTTCCGTGTGTCTCGCCGATTAATCGCTTTCCTATTCTAGATTCTTGCTCGGCAACGCGAGACTTTGAACGGGACTTCGCGTAAACTCGAAATCTCGGAAACGCGACCGCGACAATCGGACATACCTTATCGATCGCGTGTACATTGACCAATCAATTATTAATTATCAACTCAATTTACGAATTAACCGGACCTTCGCGATTTTCATGGACGTGATGGTAGATACGATTACGAATAAACTATATCCCCGCGCGATTTACGTTTATGTTTTTACTTCTCGATCGATGAGCTCTCGGTCATTTAATTTCTTATCCCTTTTTTTATGTACAGCATATTCCTATGGATTTGATGAAACGGTACACGTTTCATCTCAAAGCTTTCTCGAAGAAAATAAAATTCAACTTAAGAGGGAGCATAACTTTATCTATTTTACTTTATCGGTCTCTATTAACTTGATGACTGTAAAATTTTTGTAAATTGTTAAAAGCCAATAGATAATTAGTTTTCAATAACATTAAGATACTTTAGATATAAAGAATGTGTCTACAACGCGTTGAAAACGGTGCGAATAAATTTGCATTTGCAGCTCCGCCGAATTTCCGATGCTCTAATGGATTTTGACTTCATCGGTAATACAAACAATTCGGATGTTATAAATTAAGAACGTGCAAAATAAGAGGTCACCGATCGAGAAGCGAATTCGATAAATTAGCTCGGGCTCGTCAATGAGGATTACGTCGTGGCGCATTAATTACATCGATGAGAATTACGTCGTGTTTCCTCAGCGGAATGAAATTATAATTTTATCAATTTTCGCATTGGCACTTCTCGTACACAAAAGCAGTTTAATTAATTATGAAATAGTCAGATAAAGTCCAGCGGCAACCGACATCCCCTATTAATGTAGTCTATGCTTGAAACAGCACAAGTTGCAATAATTATACTATTATTTTTTATTTATCGCGTTTTTCGAAATAGTTCCTGGAATATTAGAAACTTTGCCGTTATTGCAGGACTCGTGTATCGTGAAATTACGTTCCGAGTATACGAAGACCTTGGAAAAAATCCAACGAAATGTCTAGAGAATCTCAAGTTTATTCTTGCGGTATGTAATTATTACAGCGAAATTTCAAACGCCTCATAAGAAAAACTTCATTTTCCCAGTTAAACCCTGAAGCCCTCGATTACTACAAATTCTCAGAATGCTGGGACTTCAAGTTCTTGATATTCCGTAATTTAAATTACGAGCATGTGAATTCCTAAGTTATCCAAATAATTAAAAACTATTCATGTAACTCTATAAATTTCTGGCGTTGTTTAAAAGTGAAAAATATTAAACAGTTGAAAAGTGAACTGTTGAAATTCTCAAAAGCCCACGTCACGCGAGACGGAAATATTTAAACAACAATCTCGAATGTTATGACAGTTGCTGGAATTATCCGTAAAAAATGAATAAATACGAGCAGACCTGCTCATAACTCACTCGATATTTTCTTCCGCAAAACGCAATTTAATGGAACACATCAGCGTGTCGTGGCACGAGATTGCGGTATACCGCATGTATCATTAATTATCGCGATTGTCAATTAATCACCGGTGTTGGATCCGGTGTCGATCTGCCGACAATTTCTGCTACTTCTAACCTTTCAACCAGAAAGCTATCGAATTCGATCCGCGGGTAATTGCATCGATCGATGCAAGATCGCCTTCGCTCTCGCGACAGCGATTCAACGATGCTCGCTCGATAGAAAATCGCGCGCGAAATATTAGCGATAATAAAAAAATTACAAGTACGACTGTGCGTGTAAACGCTTATTTTTAAAAGTGCCGATCAAATTCTAAACGTCCACAATTCCGCGAACAACTGACAAAAGTCGCGAAGACTCTAATTGCTGCGTCCCTATCGATTAATTTCCACTTCGTCGATTCGAAATTACATTTAAGAATTAAAAATACAAATCAAGAAGTAGACAACTTTCGTATATCTCTGTGTAGCTCGAACAATAATTCTCTGAATTGCCGAATAATGTAGGAATGTAAGAAAAGAGGATCAGTCGCGATCAACGTGACAATCAGATACTGACTTTTTATCAGTCCATTAGCAATTTTGTATAATCCAAGTATTAAGAGCATTTAAACAAATATCTCCAGCATCTTATCACTTCACGTAAAAAGATTAAGGCAATCGGATTGACAATTAATTGGCAACGTTATGTCGGACAAACAGGTTTCGAGCCCACTTTATCCACGGATCCTTTTATCTCCTCTACGTATTCAAATGCACTTACGCAATACCCCCGCGGCGTTTTTCGCGTTTCCGATTTGCAATGTAGCATTTGTCTACAGATTTCTGACGTTATGTCGTTACCGCTTTACGGTACGCAGCGATAATTCGATAATGGAAGTCGCGTATTCCGAAATTTTGCCACGTTTCGACAATTTACATTACAAATAGAGACGCGAAACCTCTTGTCAATCGTTCATAAAACAGTCGGTTGACAGCTGCCAATATCTGTAACGTTTATCTAATCGGCTTCAACGCGAACACCGGGAAATTTAGCGTAATTGATTAACGTTCGAATAATGATGACGCTTCTACACGGCGATTGTTCCGCGTCGCTTTTGTGTCATTTCTCGAGGAAATGTAGGAAATTGTGCGCGCGACAGCACACGCTCGTCTCTTACGAGGACCCGATCGCATTCTCATCGCAACTTTCGCCAACAACGATTCTGTGCTTGAAAACCAACTCGAGACAGAGTCGCGCGAACAAAACGCTCCAATTTCGGAGCCAATTCTGCAGACCACGATGCCCCGCTCTCTCTCTCATTGTCCGAGCCACGAGCCAGGCTCGCGATGTTGGCGCGCGCGATTCGACGCGGCGCGACGCGAGCTCGACGAGGCCCACGCGGGGCGACACGACACGGCACGGCACGACACGGCACGGCACGGCACGACACGCCACGGCACGGCACGGCACGGCACGGCACGCGGAGCCGTGCGGGATCCGCGTGGCGCTCCCGGGCGCAAAAATGACATGGTGATCACCAGCACGCGTACGTTTTCCTCGTGTGCACTGAGTAACTGATGCGCGGCTAGCCGCGGCACGCGGCTGTCCGAGAACATTCACAGAAACCTCACAGGGCCCGCTGCTCGTCTCCGTCGCTGCGCGTTTCCACCAGACGCGAATGCGACCTCGGCGACAGTAACAATTTCGACGGCGACGACGACGGTGTTGGCGGCGGCGGCGGTAGTGGCGACGACAAAAACTCGCGGCGCATCGTCCTCGCAGGGCGCTCTCCCGGTTTACGGTTTCGAAAAACGCGCCTCGGTCTCTAACGTCGCCTCACCTAATCTGCAGGCGCGCGCAACGGCTGGCCCGGTCGTCGCGGGCGACGACAATCGCGTAAACCCGCCCGCAGCCGTCCGGCAGGAAAGCAACGGCGATTAACGGCGAGACGACGGCGGGTTATCCGCGGCGATCCCTCCGATTGCGACGCGCGCGCGAATCGATCTGCCGGGCACCCGGTTTGAGCCCGCGTACCACGGCGCGGGTAACCGCGGGTTCGAAAATTCAAATCCGCCGCGCCGCGTCCCGCCACTACGACTGACAGGTCCGTCGACCTAACCTCAACCACGGCTGCGGTGTCCGCGGCCAGTACCTCGACTGGCGACCGGTATCACCCCCGTGCTGTGTAACGCACTGCTCGCGTTAAGAGTCAGGTGAATGAAAGAGCGAGAGAGACAGAGAGAGAGGGGGAGAGAACGAGCGAGTGAGAGACGGACTGACGTCCGACAAGAGAGAGGGGGGAAGAGAGCGAGACAGAGAATGACAGAACAGGGGGTACGAGCGGGCGAAGCGAGAGAGAGAAAGAGAGGGAGAGAGAGAGGATGCCGCCAGGCCCGTGCGAGCAACCTCGTGGACATGCGAGTGCAGACTGATTGGAGCGTGGAGTGTGAGGGTACTTACCCACGAGTCGCGGGATCGGTGGCGGTGGCGGAGGCGAGGTAGAGGCGTGGAGGCACCGACCGGCGGCGGCGGCGGCGGCGGCGGTGGCAGCGTGCGCGTGTGTTTTCAGCCGCCATGACTGGCGCCACCGTAGCGCGACCGCTCGCCGCTCGGCGTCGCGCACGCGCGACCTGCGCAGTCGCGCGACGCGCAGCCACGCGCGACGCTTGCCGCGGCTCTCAATTGCGCACGAGACGCGCACCCAGCAACATCGCCCGCTCCCTGCGCCCGGACGCGCGCTCCGATTTCGTTCCGGTGCCCCCGCGATGCTGCGTTCCCCGATGACACGCCGCTCCCCGTCGTTCGCTTTCTCCTCTCGTTATTTAAACACGTGCCGATGCCGCGGGCGGATTCAACGAGACATTTGTTGCTCCATTTTTCTCGAATCGGCACTGCAAGTGATTGAGATTTTCATACGTTAATAGTGAATACACGCAAATGGCATAAAACGATTAGAATAAAAACAGCCACGCTCGGCAATGCTCTCGGAAATGCCATGAAAAGTTTCACTTCGACCCGGATTTAAAAAAAAGAGCGTACGACCGCGTTTCATTCGATCGCAAAGCTGTTAGGAAGATTGCGACTCACGCAATAGAAATGCATTACTGTGCGAGTACATGTTACATCTTGGTTTATGTACAGTTTTGTGATAACTTGAAAGATTTCAGCTATTTATCGTACTCTCATCTGTACGCAATGTTCAACAGTGACTATCTGCAAATAAGTACATCGGATATTCTAATTGTCAATACATCCCACTGGCTATTTCGCATTAATAATAATTATTTAATATTCTGTAATCAGATAGTAATTAAACAATCCTGCATTACGATCTGTTAAGTGTTTCTACATTAGAAACAATGTCATTTCCCTCGTCAAATTAAATCACGTATCTCGAACATAAAAAATCAATTTAAAGAAACTTTTTTTCAAGATCTTATTAGGACAATTCTAATTTAAACCGGACGTGAGGCGAATAAAGTGTATTGATGAAACAAGTGGGAGGAAGAGAGGAAAAAAGCGAGAAACTGACATTACTTTTCAAATGCGTTATTTCTTCATATGCATCTTGTTATGGAAATTTGATATAGAAAAAGATAACAAATCTCCGTTTAGAAATTATAAGTAATTTGATGTATATAATGTGTATTTTACATGAGAAAGTAACAGTTTTTTTTAAAAAAGCTGCTCTATATTTATTTGATATTTAAAGAATTTCCCCGGAATAATTGATTTACAATCAATTAACCTACAGCCCCTAAGGAATTATTAAATATGTACGATGATAAAACCTCATCGAGTTTCACGCATATAATTAATTAATTTAATTACTATCTAATATTACTGAATGGGCATACGGCTTCAGGATTCATATTTCCAAACTATGAATTGCATTTATGAAACAACCAACAATTGTAATCAGTAAACTAACTGTAACAACACTTGGGCCATTAACAATATCTGCTAATTAATATAAAGAAATATCATTAATGATATCGTCTTTGTACTCATATAAACAAACAAGTAAAAAATTTTCGATTTTTAATGACCAGGTGAACCGAGTGCGACATCTAGTGGATATATCATTTACCATTTTTTCACAGTATTTCTTTCAAATAGTTGCAGAAATCCGCTCGTGACTATTTAACAATTTTGAACATATTTCTCGACTACGTAAATAAATTTCTCAATTATTAACATTGCTTTAAAAGATATTGATTTTTTTTCAACGCCAATGCCTCACGAATAACATGCGTGGCGCTTTCTGTGGTCAAGAAATAGTACTCTTCTATCTACGGTCGATAATCCATGATAAACTTGAAAAGGCGACAGACCCTGTAAATTTTGGGACTTTCTATTTCACACGCATACATACATATAGTACTGGATGGAATATGCACAACGTGTTGACAAACCTAGTAAGAGACAAGGGAGCATTGATCTAGGCTCGCACAAATAGTCTTCTTCATTGGTTAACAACGAGAACTATTAAAAAACTGACATCGTCTGATAGAAGACTGCGTAATTGCAAAAATTTGGATTAGCTTATAATTTAAACTTTAGACATTTCATAGACATATATAAGTTCATAAACAATATAATATACAATTATCATTCCTTCAATATTTGCATTTATGTTCGACCAACCATGTAGGTAACAATTACAGAAAAAAATTCATAAATATACATATATGGTATTGCATTAAAAATATGTGTCTATTTATTGTGTATCTGTACAATGAGAAATCGTGAATATAATTGCATTTTAAGTTAATTGTTTAGATATTTATGTGGAGTGAAATATATCGTACCTATATATTCTTGACTATCAAAATCTGTGATCTTAATGCGTCTATTTTTCCATTACAATAATCCTTACGAAAATTTTGTATCATTCGTATTTAAAACAAGGAATGTTATTCATGTATGAATAATGTACGTCATGACAGCCAGTATTATTTTTAGTAGTACATGATGCAATACTTGGTCGGCAAACTTACTGACACCACACTGCAAGTCTGTATTTATACATTAAATATTAAACAACGAAAGAATGTGAATCGCCAGTAGTTGATTAACGATAAAAAGAATTGTTAGATGACTTTAGGCTGGCAGATGGTTTATTTAAATCCAACGTTTCGACCATAGGTCCTATTGTGGTCATCACATCGGATGGATGTGCCTTCTCCGAGTGACGCCCAGAGATGAATGTCAAATTCCTGTGCTTTTTAGTTTGATATCAATGACGTAATATTATTGTTGAATTCCTTGAGAAGGACCACAACCCGTATGGTCGAAACGTCGGATTTAAAGAAATTTTCAAGAAACCATCTGCCAGCCTAAAGTCGTTTAACAATTCTTTTCATCATTAAATATGAAAAACTGCAACTTTTTGGAATTTTTAGAAAGCATGTGTAATTAGATTTAATTAATTCAGAAATGTGTGCAACGAAAATATTTAATATACATTTAATAATAATAAGAAAATTAATGGGAAAAGGTAGAAATGAAGATATGGATATCAAAAATAATGAATTCACTTGGGTAAAATACTCCCTCCGTGGTGCCAATTGTCGATCGAAAGCCATTTGGAAGTAAAAATATTGCTGTACCGCTATTTCTAAATGGAAATTATTAGAAAAAAAAATGAAATATTCTTAACTTTTGTAAATGGTGTCATAAAATTACTTGTAATCATGACTGACACGACTATGCATAAATATATGAATAAAATAAAAACCTGATTAACAATATAGTATTGTCTTGCAAGACTGTGGCCATTATCATACAATCTACGATCTACTCTCTGCTGTGTTATATAAAACTGCATTATAAGACTGAAGATTAAATAATGCATCCTCATTTTCCTTTTCTGATTCAACCTGTGGCATTGTCTGCGTAACATTTTGCGGTAAAAGCTCTTCTTCTTCTACTTCTATGAGGACAGCCTCTATATGCGGTCCCTCTAATGCGATATGATCCTCCTCTGATTTCTGAAGAAAAGTAACTGTCTTTGAGTTTGTTCGTTTTTTTTTAGGTCGGTCTTCGTGCACCCGCATGTGTCGTCGTAAGTCATATTTGCCGATAAACCCCATGCCACAATTCTCACAATTGAACGGCTTGCTTTCAACATGTTTAAACATATGTCTCCTCAATGCCGCGCTAACCGTAAACGCCTTCCCACATACATTACATACATGGGGCTTTTCACCTGTGTGTAATAATTTATGATCTCGTAACGTGGCACGTTGATTGAAACTGCAACAATTGTATGAAATATTAACATCGTTGTACTTAATGAGACATACAAATATTGTTATAAAAGAGAATTCCAACATTTTTTTAAAAAGAAATTTACGACAAGTGTTATTTTTACAAGTCATGACATATAAAATTATGACACATTTATATTTTTAAATTGACATGTATCTCTTGCATAATTATATCCTATCTTCAAAATTATCTATTTGTACAAAATTACAATTATATGGGCTACAAACCTTCTACCGCAGACTTCGCACGTGTAGCTGCGAGGATTTGAATGAATCTTGGAATGATTCAATAAATTACCTCGTTGTGAAAACGACTTGTGGCAAATATTGCACTCAAATGGCTTCTCACCGGTATGTACGCGTACATGTGTTTGGAGCGTACGATTATTGGGAAAGCGTTTACCACAAAAATTGCACGGATATTTTGGTAGATGTAGGCCATTGGGATCTAAATGGCTAATTAAATGCCTTTTGTAATTCCCCTTATGATTAAAAACACGCTTGCATTGATTGCAAACGTAGGGCGCGACGTCCGCATGTTCCGTCGCATGAGTCTCCAGTTCTGATTTCGACTTGAAGCGGCAGCCGCACTTGAGGCAGCGGTGCCGTGAGAAATTTGGGTGACATGCCATGTGTCTTCTCAGGTACCTCTTTCTAGAATACGCCTTTTTACAAAGAAAACAAGAGTATGGGAAATCGCCAGAGTGTGTTTTCACGTGCGATCGCAACTCCCGATGGCTTTTGCAATCCTTTTCGCACACCATGCAAAAGAACGGACCACTGACAGGAACATGATTATCGACAGTGTGCAATAACATATTCGTCAGTTGATTATAATTCTGCATACACAGTGTGCATTGATATTCGATTCCATTTTCTTGCTGCACTTCCTTTATCCGTATAATTGCATCGCTCACGCTGCCCAATATGTTGTCCTTGCCATCGACAAAGTAGTCGGAATCAGATCCATCGCTGTCCTCTATTCTTGTAGATTGTTCAGCGTTAGGACTGCCCTCATTCAACTTCATTTCTTTATCTGCATTTTGTATTGTGTCATCATATTGTTCCTGTTCATTATCATCACTCATCATTATTTTATCTTGATGTTCCCAATATGCACATTTGTTCTTTTTGGTTGCATTAGATTCCACAGGATCGGAAACGCATGCCTTGCTTGAAGCTTCCTCATTTCCCTGCTCACCCAAGATTTCCACTTCGGGGATAAATACATCGTTATTTTCAATTTCTCCTTGGTCCGAATCAAGTGTTAAAGTGTTCCCCACTGAGTTACTCGCTGATTTTATATACATTATTGTGACATTCTGCGCTGCGAACATTTTCGACATTTCCTCAGGTATATCGGTTTTCATTAGCTGGACATTTACTTGGCCCTCGTTAGGTTCTTGTATAATATTATAAAGAAGATTGTTCAACTGTGAACTCTCCTTGCTACCCCTGGCATTTTCAACCAACTGAGACACATCAATTTCATATTCGTCTTCTTTTACATTCTTGATATCCTCATTTATCATTTCAGCGCTTAAATCTTCAGAACTGTCGGTCATATGTTTAGACATTTCATTGCTCGACATATTTACAGATTCATCCGTTTGTATACTGCTATTTCCGTAATCAATCTCTTTTTCTCTCTAAGAAAAATTTAATAAACCTTGAAATAACTCTTAAAAGATATGTTTTAAGTGAACTTATGTAGATACGAATTAGTTTTCATCATTGATAACACAGAATTATTCAATACCCACAGATTAGACGAAATTTACTTGTACATTCGTTCAGCAGAGATAAATTACAAATTAATATAATTTTTTTCTATTACAGTACCTTGATTTGTGTATCACGTATCATCCTGAGTTTCCTGTCCGACTCTTGCACTTCCAGTCTGAAGTTATATAAAACATTAGTTCGGTAGGCACATTTCGAACAGAGCGTAGTGGGCAATCCGTCATATCTTTCGATCTGTTGAAAAAAAGTTTATTAACATATCGTAAACTATTTGCAGTGACATATGTATAACAATTGATTCTCTCAGAGTAGCGAATAGAGTAAAATCTCGATTTAACGGTCTAATCGGAACGAAGAGATGTCCTGATTTAAAAGTCAATTCAGAAATCACAAAAGCATTCTGTATTGCATGAGGTTTTTATGTTCTCCCTCAACAGAAACAGATACTCATTGACCGATGGGTATTTAGCACAACTTATCTATCGATTCTAGCTATTTGCACTATGTAACTGTGTTGCATAAAACTCATAGATCGCAGCAAATTTGAAGTCTGGTCATGTACAAGAGCGACGCAAAACAGGTCTATAGTCTATCTAAAACAAATGCGATGTGGTCGGTTAAATCAGGAATCCATTATTCGTCAGTCCAAGTCTACAATAGATGATTTAAGCCCTAAGCTTTAAGAAATTGGTCAATCACGGTCAAGTATGAGTAGAATACGCGACTGCGATTAGTCACTTTCTTAAGGCTTGGGGTTTAAATCTATATTGTAGACTGGGACTCAAGGACCGTAACCCCTGGTCTACAATCTTGCTTTAAGTAAGCTGTAAGCCTTAAGCTGTAAGAAATTAATCAATCACAGGCGTTTATTCTCCTCACTCTCACCTGTGATTGGTTAATTTCTTATGGCTCACAGCTTACTTAAAGCAAAGTTGTAGACCAATATTAACTTTTAGTTTTTGGTGTAAGGAAGCTAAATTTTAAGTATTTGTAACACTGGCCGATGGCGTTCTGATTCGCCGAGAGTAAGCGTAAGAGCTCAAGTAAGAGATAAAATTGATTTATTTGTTTACTCCTACTCCTTACTCCAGGCTGACTCCTTGGCGTGGTACAAATATTTTAAACATTATACCTGTATTTCAGCTTCCTTACACCAAAAGCTAAAAAGTTATGGCTCCCTCTTACTCTTTACGCCAGGCTTACTCCACGCATTGTCGACGACGCTTTACGATACAGTGAAAATGTTAAAAGCGAGCGGTTAAAAAGCTAAAAAAATCGCTTCGTCCCTTTCTAAAGGGACGGTTAGAAAAGAGATGAAGCTATTCACCTTTAGCATTTTCACTGTAGTGTAAGAATACAGAATTAACACCCAGGTGACGTTCCCGAACGCAGCCAAGTAATCCATTCCGTATCTCGCATGACGAGCACAGTGCATAATTTATCCTTGTTATTCGCCAGATGTTAAACAGGGATAAATGATGCATTATGCGCATCGTGCGTGAAACGGAACGCACTATAGACGTTAATCGTCTGTGGACGGCTCTGGAGATTCGCCGAAGGTACTTGGGCCAGATGCTTCGTGGAAAATCACTGAGTTTCTCGCGCAAATAATTGGCGCCGTGAAGCGTGATATTCGGCAACAAGCGAGCGTTCACCTGGATAGACGTGAGCTGGGCGAGCATGTACGGCAGATTAATCTTCTTGATGATCGCGTCGTCGTACATGGGTAGCATCTTGCAGCTTTCCTTCATGCACGCACGGCACGTATTCGTGGCGGCGCCGTTCTTCGAGCTCATGTTCCGTCACGTTATGACGATGCCAAAACGACAATCCTCGAAAGGCGACAATTGCGTGGCGAGTAACCTCAACGAGTTACCACGCGATAACCGTGCGTTACTTCTTCGCCGGGAAACTCGCTTCTGTTAAAGAATAATACAATTAACGTTGCGCCGAGTGTCGCGAGGGGTACGAATTGTCTCACCGGTTGGCGACAGTCGAATCCGCGACGGTATCGCGCGTCGAACTTGAGGTTGCTTTTGCCAGAGAGAAACTTGAGGTAACCCGAGACTGCGGCCATTCAGCTCCGAAACCAACGCGCCCTCTGAAGAAGTGGACGTCAACTTTGTGCGTTCGGTCGGTAACGGTACACGAGCTGTGGTTCATGTCCAAACTAATCAGATGGGAATGTGTCTCATGCCCGCCCAGAAAACATTTTGCGCGCAAACATCTGGCACTATGACGACGCACTTGGATAGAATTTTGCTTGCGTTGTTGAGCCACTTTTGTACGTGAATTGATAGATATTTGCGCGCAAAATTATACGTTAATACATGAGCTAGCCCCCAGTGAGAAATGTTTCGTCGATCGACGTCGAAATGATGTCGAATCGACGTCAATTCGACGGTGTTGATGTCGATTTGACGTCGTTTCGACGTCGATCGACAAATCATTTCTCACTGGGCCACTTGCGTGCAAAAGCGTGCAGACTAAACATATCTTACGGACAAAACTCAGGCAAATCTCATACAAATTTGCATGCATAAGACAAGCAAAATTTGCGCGGAACAATTGTTATCTGGGCGTTCTACACCAAGGGATGATCCTACTAATTGTGGCTCATCCGATGCCTCTTCTATACCTAAAGATAATCCTACATACGGCTTGTCCGAGGGAGATAGTATAAAGTTCAAAAGGGTACACTGTGGTTGGTTTCCAATCGTACTAACGTACCAAGCCAAAAAAAAATTCTGATTAGATTAAATCGGAGAGAAACCTGGGCTGCTTTCGCGAGAACATCAAAACGATCCAGATTAAAATGACCTTGCGCTATGAGTGCCAGTCTACAATAGAGATTTGAACCCTAAGCCTTAAGCAATTGACTAATCACAATCGCGTAATCTACTCATACTTGACCGTGAGGGTGCAAACTCATATGGCTCATTCAGACTAGACGCGATGAGCGACGAGCGACGAGCGAAGCTCATTATCCAATGAGCGTACAGGTTTTATGGGAAAGCGTACAGTTTTCCTATAAAGACTGCACGCCCATTGGATATCGCGCGTCGCTCATCGCTCATCGCGTTCAGTCTGATGAGCCAATAGAGCGGAACGGTATACGCAGAAAATTGCGTAACGGAAACCTTGACCAATCACGAGTGTTCTAATGTTTTCGTGATTGGTCGAAGCTGTCGTTCCGCGATTTTCTGCGTACACCGTTCCGCTCTATGAGTTTGCACCCTGAGCTGCTTTTGCGAGAAGATCAAAAAGATCCGGATTAAAATGACCCTGTGCTATGATTGGTCAAATCTGGAATTTCATTGAATAAAATTTCAATGTGACGCTAAGAAATTTCGGATTTGACCAATCATAGCACAGGGTCATTTTAATCCGGATCATTTTGATCTTCTCGCGAAAGCAGCCCTGATTGGTCAATTTCTTAAGGGGATGCTGGAGTGATT
>NW_011967177.1:116525-145556 GCF_000949405.1 Vollenhovia emeryi | reverse complement strand
AGTTTCAGTGATGTCATATTGTTCTTTAATTTAGCCGGAATAGCAAGCTGCTTTCGATCATCTGTACACGTGCCATTTAATTTGTGTATTACACAAATCTTTCCACGAAACAGACAGTTTTAAGTGCAAAAGGTGCGAAAGTGCAGAATCACTCCAGCATCCCCTTAAGGCTCAGGGCTTAAATCATCTATTGTAGACTGGGACTAACGAAGACCAAGTTGAAGACTTTCCTTTACCCTCATTTCCATCCCGGATTGCTTCTACACTTGACAACATTTCGAAAGAATCAATAAAAGTTGATAATTTTTGGTTTCGATTCTTGAATTCATTCGAAGGAAAAACATACGTGAAACTTCTGCCCTTACAGAAAAGTTGCAAGTTGATTGGCTATTCGCATGGTTTTTAACCAATCGACTGTCAACTTTTCTGTCAGAGTACAATTTTCGTGTACGTTTTCCTTTCGAATGAATACAGGGGCTCGATTCTCGAATGAACCCAAGAATCAAGCCCCAGGATTCGAGCCCCTGATTGTGCGAGGAAATGGGAACACACCCATTATGCACCGAACGGACCCATTATGAAAACCGGCCTTAAGAGGTACGCGACGTACGGATGGTGGCGACACCTACAGAGGATTAGGGAATATAAGTACAACGGATCGTGCGGTGCAGGAAAAACGGAGGATTTCAAATGACAAAAGTAAGCGTGATGCGGCACAGTTTGGGCGGAGGCAGAGGAGTCGGAGAAGAGTATTAACGAAAAAGACCGAAGCAGAGGGAGGCGGCGAATTAGCGAGGCAATGCCGGGAGAGGAAGTGAGAGCCGCCGGAGAGAAAAACTTGTCGAAATGGAGAGAGAACCGGTAAGATTGTTTAGCGCAATATGGCGAATGCCTTGGATATGATAGAAGGCGTACACGGACGTCGTTTAACATACAAATATACGCACGCAAGTGAATCTCGGCAGCGTCAAATAAAAGATTTCCCAACCGTGTCACTGTGATCGCTATTCGATATTCTGTTTCACGTGCATTTTCTTCAACGGCTGTTCAATGTGGACAAATATCGAGATAGCCGGCGCAAAATACCGCGCGTTCGTTAATTTCATATTGCGAACGGTCGCCATTAACGCACGAAATCCAGCATTTTTTATTCAACCCGTTAATCACACAATTCGCGAATAGAGACGTGAAATGAGGCGTCGCGCGGTTATTGCTAGCTTTAATTACCGCTCGTCGGAAATGAGCGAATTGTTCGATATTACGTGTTGCATTCTCAATTAAAACATGCGCGCGCTCGAGTAAACGCGTGGATTATGTATGGAGCAATTACTGGAACCTAATACCGTCTAATACGTTTGATGAATTAAATGACGTTGACTCGAGTGGACGAGCGATCGTTCGTGTTTCTCGACGTCGGCTGCGTTTTTTTTCCTCGCATCGTTTAACATTTTTAATATGCGTTCTTGTGCATTTCGAGTCTTACAATATTATATTTGCGCGGAGGAGTTATTGAAGCCTCGACGCATAAAGTACACACGGCGTCGCGTGTACGCGTTTCCCATGTATGCCTCGATGAACGCCAATATATTCGCGCGTTAAAACAGCGGACTGTGCTTCCCCGACTCCGTACGTTTCTATACAGTCTGAAATTATTTTCGAAACAATTCCGCACGGGCGCTGTGTAAGCAAAACCGCGGTGAAGTGAACGATAATCTAAACCTAACACTAGACGTGCCGAGCTATCACTTCTGATCGTTTCCATCTCTTCGATTAACACTCTATTTTTCGCAAAATAAAAGATAGGATTTCGAAATTTTATGAATTTTCATCGATCAAGTGACTGACGAAGAGTCATAAAAATTTCAGAATGCTCTCGTACGCGAAATAACGTCCCTGTTTAAAATAATAGATAGAATATGATCAGATTACATTAGATTGCACGCGATTTCAACGTAAATGAATAAGAGTCTTATTAATTTACATTGCACGTAATCTAATGCAATCTGGTCAGATTTTATCCAATATTTTAAACAGGGGTGTTGATCCAACAAAATGGAAACTGTGAGAAATGACTGCTCGGTACTTCTAGCGTTAATATCCTCTGATTTATTCTATTATTTTAACTCGTTACTCGGATGTAACTCTTATATAGTACAGCAAAATATTGGATACGCCAATTAAAGCGGGCGTCGCATCGTTCGGTATGGCTGATTAGTATATGTATAAGAATTTCCGATCAATTAGCTGAGTCGTTCCATGTTCTGTGCGTTCCCCAAAATAACTCATACGTGCAAGTAAATTTCAAGCGTGTCGAATTAAGAAGATACGTCGCGATGAGTGCCTGCATTCGCTTGTTGAGACAGGGGTGAGTTTTATATCTCTCGCGCTTTCCATACCGTCCGCTGTTTTCAAAATAATTTCACGCGAACACCGATCAAGAAAAAACGCGATAATCGCGATGGCAAACAAATAATATTCCCCAATAATTCTTATTCAAAGCTCTATTACTTTAACTCGTTCGTGCTCCTCGAGTGCAACTTGTGCGCAAAACAGCAAAGTATTGGCAAGCATTGTTCGTCGTGGCTGATTAATACCATTAATTAGTAGAAGACTCTCCGACCGATTAGTCGAGTCGTTCGACGTTTCCTCCTTTAAAATCCAAAAACTGTTTCCTAAAACTTCCCTTGATAATCTCTTTTGAATCGAGATTACAAACAAGTATCAAATTAAGTCTCAAGATTCATCTATTACAGTATGATGTCTCAAGAGTGGTTTTAGCTGAGTTTTTCAATAGAATCTCGATTACAAATACGAGCCTCAATAATCTGGATATTAGTTCAATGCTTGAAATTAAAATCCAAATACAATTGAGCGAATTACTTATATATGTGGCAGCCCATGACGTTAACGTTTAATTCAAGCAACTTCATTTTTTAATTCAACAGCATTTTTTTTCGTGCACGTATTATACGTAGACACCCACACTACGGTGGAGTTTATTTAATATAGTAATATCCTGTCATAATCCTTGCTTTATTGCAATCCCTGTTGAGTACCTTTGAAATACCATATCAATTTTTTACATTTAATAGGCTATAATTCTTATACACTCATGTTATATTTAATATAATTTAGTTTTAATATTATTTTCATTACTTTACTTTTATTACATTTAATGCAATAGAGATAAAATTTTTATTTATACAATCCCGATATTACTTATTCTTTATTTTGTGGTAGCTTTTTCTTTATTCTTAGTTTTAAATGTAGCAAATTGCTCTCCAATCAGTACATAAAATTTAAATATACGCAGAAATAAGTAGTGAAATTTTGTTAAAAAATTTTGCGCGTTTATCGTGAAATCAAGATTATTTGAATCAAAGAATTGCGAAATAGTTTTTGTAGAAATCTACAGCGTTGCATCGTTGCATTGTTAATTTAAATTGTTTTTAGCAAAAAAAATCTGTATATTTTATATAAATTATACAGATGACTAAAGTAACGTTAATAATAATTTTATATTATTTTATATTATTCTATTGCATTAAAATATTATATTATTTACTTTTTACCTTGTGTACTAAAGTATTTCCGTAAAATTGTGATATAAAAGTGTTAGCAGTTTTATTTGCTGTGAATATTACACTTTTTTTAAGTAGATGCCTTACATTCTCGATTATAAAAAATAAAAAATAAAAAGTTAAATTCGCTCGTAGCACTTGACCGAATATCAAAGTCTTTTACAAATCTAACGTTCCCGGTTTGCGCACCTGTGGCCGAAATTTCTCTAATCTGTTAACAGTTAAATCATCGTATCTATACAGTATATTAAAGAGGTAAATATCTAGTAATCCGTTCGCTCTCTATATTGGACGAGACAATACTTCCTAGTACCTGATCTTTAAATTGAGATTCTATCGTAAAAAAGGGGGAAATAAATGATATATATTCACTAATAATACAAATTCGAAAATTTAAACTCTCTCAATTATTATTAGAAAGTTTATCTTTCGGTATTTACGAGATGCTATCATATTGATCCGTATTTTAAAATTCAACAGCGTTGCATCTGAATCCCTAGTTTGTCCTCACCGTGAAAACGATGTCGAAGTTAAAGATCAAGTGGGAAAGTAACTTTCAGCACAGACTAGCGTCAGATGCAACGATAGCGGGAATAAATTCAAATGATAAGGGAGAAGCGAAATGAGTTCTTAGCCGCTTACTCTGCGCAAAGTTTGGTGAAGAAAACCGGGTTTATTTTGCATAGAGCTCTCCGGCTCGCACGTCGTTCACACTGGTTGTAGTTATAATGGACACCCGAAGTTATAGTACGTAATAGTTATAATGGACGTTCGGAGCGAACTTCACATTATAAGCAATTTGTCATTTTACATAATGCGTTTATTAAGTAAAGCGCGCGCTTGCCCAATACGATTAAATCGTTGTGCTTAATTAAATTTTTTCAAGCTTTAATTAATAAACCTAATTATAATAAATATATCAAAGAAATTATTTTAAAGAAAAACATCTAATAGTTTCTTACATTTTTAAGCATTCAAAGCTAAATGAATTGATTTGTATTAAATTTTGCGGGCGTTAAAACAATTTAGAAAGGCTTCACAATGATAGGAATCGACAGAATTATAGATTATTTGTTAATTCTCTACATTATAGCTTCATCACGCCGGATTGATACCTTACATAAAGGTATTTACGCTATGCGCGCAAATATAACAAATCAGAATAATCACGCTTATTTTCACGCTTATTATCAATTAACATTCTCTTGTGTAATACAACGTTTGAAAGCCAACTGAATTAGAAATCCAATTTTGCAATTAGGAAATAAAATACGTATAGGTACGTAAAATATTTTACAAGTATAGAAAATATTTCAAAAATACAAATATGAGTATGAAATTAAAAAAAAAAATATATGCCAACGTGTACAAAATATTTTACGCGCGCGTGTACATACGTTTTAATCCGCTAGCCAGTAATTGATAGTTATAATATAAGCTATTAGGAAACAATGTGTGGAAAATTGTTTTATTATATATTTTACGAAAGTTGTTTGTGCGGAGAAAAATGATAAATTATTTCATTATTTAGATCTGGAAATACACTCCGCTTTATCTTGTCGCCCCCACTAATAATTTGATGATATTTTTGTACAATAATAAGACATATTACTTTTCGTGTAATCTTGAAAAGGATCAGAGTCGGTAGAACTTGACAAGAAACTTCTTCAAGAAAGAGTAAACATTAGTTTCTATTAATACGCACACTTCATTAGCGGACTATCCGCCACGGTCTTTTCTTTGTAGCCCATTTACGCCAATTGTATTCCGGTCTACGATTGCTCGTGCTTTTTTCTATTTTTTTGCCGTTTATATTACGCAGGTTATTTTATCTACTATTTAACTCGGTTGCGAGTTAATTCAATGAGGAGACGAGGAGACGATGATGACGACGTTCCGTCGTCGCTCGCATTTCGACGGGCGCCGATGAAAAGTCGATCGATCCGTGCGGGGGTGGATCGACGGGAGCTTCTCTTTTTGAAACGTGGCCCATCCCTCTCAGGCAACCGGTAACCCCCACCGGTAGCGCTTGCGCCCCTACGTTTCCTATAAGAGGCTGAGTACCGCTCGCGCGGATTTCAGTCTGACCCGCGGTACCGGCGCCGCGGTCGTCGTTGTGCGTCGTTACGAACTATATCCCCTTCGAGGACAATATTCCCCGTCATGATGCTCCCCGGCCTCGACTAAGAGCGAGAGAGATAAAGAGAGGGCGAGCAAACGCGAGAAGAAACTCCTCTTTTTCATTCCTTTCCCTCCCGCCATCGCGATAAATCAAACAGCGTCGTCGTCGTCGTCGTCGTCGTCGTCGCCGTCGTTGTCGTCGTCGTCGTCGTCGTCGTCGACGTCAGCAACGACGTTGCTTCTCCTGGACGACCAGCGTACGTTGACATAAAAAGAGAGACCAACAGTATTGCGATCGGCAGTAGTTCTGCCTGTTGTTGCGTGGACGTGGTAGTGGTGGGGTCCTATTGCTCTCCGCTGAACCCCTCTTCTACGCGGCATGTGATTGTGCCCTATATGTGCCATTTAACTTAATAGTGAAACGCGACTCTTATGGTGATGTCTTTTACGTTGCTAAATAGTGGGATCGTCGACGGAGACGGAACGCGATCGCTTTTCAGTGTTCGATAGCGGATATGCGTCTACCTGATTGGTAAAACTCGTCTGGACGAAGCTGTCTATAGCTGTTGTGTTTTGCGCGACGGACAATCCTCCTTTCGTTCTTTCATGGTGGATGATGTCGTCGTTTTTTTCCCCCTTGTTACCTGCTCGGTGAATGGTTCTTCTTTTTATGTTGTTAATTGTTGTTGCTGGATGCCGATTTCTTGAAATTGCTGTTTTAATGCTGCGGAATGAAGAATTTTCGTTGCTCCTTTATGAATGAATTACTGCGTTGATTAGACTGTATGTGTAATCTTATTTAGTAGTTAATTAACTGAAGTTGCTTGGTTGTTTAAATAAAAACATTTTAATCTCAGAATATCAAGTATAACGTTTTAAATGTGTTTTATGTTCGAATACAGCGCGGTGAATTAATAGAAATTAATATTTCAATTAAATGTATTTAATCCCACTTAAATTTGTCAGAGACAACAGTCTCGATAAACTTACGCAATAAATATGAAAAATTTATCGTCTTTACTCATCGTAAATGTCTCATATCTGTTGCGCGCGACGAGAACAGTTCGCAATGCCTCTGACAAATTGGTTTGGTCAATTTAGCTAAAACGCAATTAAACTTTTACTTGCACTAAACTGTCTTTGCGTTTAACACGAGATCACGTTACATAGTAAAAAAAAAATTTAACTGCCCCAATTTTTGTTGGTCGCTCCGCTGAGAGATTCAAAGGGAAAGAGAACGTCGGAACGGTCCCTCTCCATTAGTTGGGAAAACTAGAGAGTGGCTAGGGATGATAGTGCATTTGGCGCGGGCGTTTGTTTCTCGTTCGCTGCCTACCGCGGCGAACGCGAGGCTATACTACTTGTTCCTCGTTTTGTCGCGATGCGTACACCAGCGATGTTTCTGCAGTGCTTAACGTTGGTCATGTTGATATCGTTTGCGTCCACCAACTTTTTCAAATAAATTCGTCATGCAGAATGTCCGACGGCGCGTGGCTATCGTCTCAAAAGAGATTCGTTCCTGCGATTTCCCCCCCTGTGTGTGCGTACAATATATTTATGGCTCGAAGTAATAAATGTTATTCGCGAAGTAAGTTCGTTTTCCTATCGAAATTTCATGAGGCGCGGCCTTTTTGAAAAATTGTAATAATAAGAAAGTCCTTCATCCGAATTCAAATAAAGATCTCAGTATAGCACCGTTCTCGCAAATAACGGCGTGATTTTTAAGAGTGAAAATGTGAAATATCATATTTGATCTGATGAGGTTTCCCAGGAAACCAGCGTATCTTATTTTCGCAATTCACTTCGACGCAAATGCGATACCATCTCGGCAGACGTCAGTAATATCTCCGCTACCGAATAAATCCCGGCTAAAAGACAAAAGTGAATCGACTACAAACGAAGGGAAAACTTTGCTTATCGAGAAATCATCGATGAGCGATAAGATGTTGCGGAATATATTGATTGCATAGAAAGGCATCGCAAAGATCGTTTAAATAGCGTGTTATTTTCTTTCAAAAGTTTCACAACGCCGAGAAAACTAACAATTTTAGCTCTAAAGATCTGTGCCGTTTTTTAAATTCTCACATATATCTTGAATTAAAAATTACGATAGTGAGAGGAAGAAATTAAAGTAAAATTAACAATTGAGGTAAATCAAAATGACAGGCACTCGATGCAAATAAAATCGGAGCCGTTCTTATACATATTTATAACGAATACTGACTGCCGTTCGTTAGTGCTGTTTACTAATTTTAGAACCTTCGTCAGCATGCAATTCAGTGTGTCGCGAATCTCAGCTATTGCATGCAAAGCGCACGTATCCTTTCTTAATGCACACAGCGACACGTCGCACCCAAATGTGCGGTGACAGGTGCCCATTTAATGCCTCACGACATGATATTCAGTGAGAGAACGTCTCAGGAAATTGATAATGGTCTGCCTTCACCATTTCACCCTTGTGTTAATAGTTGCTGCAACTGCAGGAAAATGTAATTGAAACAATCGAAGTGATCGAATCGATAATGCGAAGCTCGGCTTCTATCAAGCACATGGTCTATAATTTATGTGCGTCACGAAGGCAAGCATAATTCATTGAGATGGTGGAGGCTGAAGGCCGATACCCTAAAGAGAATTTACTTTATGCGATACGTGAGCAATGTAGGCCATCTCGGGAATCGTATATTTTCTACAGATTACTCGGGGAAATAGGCGGTTCAACTATATTATATAACATTTAGCAAAAGCTTGAACATAATTTTTTTTAATATTTGAAAGTATATTTAAAAATTAAACAATATTTGTTTTGTACATGTTGACTATTGACAACAAAGATACAAACTGCTATTAACGCAAAGTCCAATGGTATATTTATTATAACTAATTATTAGTAATTATTAGATTAAAAAATTATATATTTATTTTTAAAGCTCAAAACAATGGAATTTTTTCTTACTTATAGTTTTACAATTTTACAATCTTGATAGTGAAGTATATTCTCAACTTACACGTGCGTGATTCTTTTTTAAAGAAGATATGTGATTTCTCAGATACTGTCTTAGTTATCTCGAATGCAATATATCTAAGATTCTTCTGGATTTCTTAAAATGAGTGGCTGATTTATAATACATTTTGGAAAAGTCAAAAACTCCTCTCTTTAATTTAATAAAAAAGTTTTTCGGTCAGTATTATTAGTGTCCAATATCGAATCTAAAAAATTAACATTGCTCGCTCTAGCAGAATATTTTTGATAAGTTTTTCTGTATATATTGTACATACATATATGCGGTGCAACTTAACTTGGAGCGTGCAGATATTTATTGCATATGACAGATGCTCATAACATCGTATATACAACGGTAATGCGCGACAGGAGAAATATGCCTGAGTAACCATAAGTCGTGGTACCCATCCGTGCCGAAAATTATTTATGACGTTGCCAAACCACATATATGCAACGGTTTGTATGCCTTATGAAAATTTCATGATAAAATCTCATACTAATACGATGGAAATGCAAGTATATTTCATCAAGTTTCAATATGATATTATTAAGTGAAATCATATTTATTTCATATATTTTTGTTCTGTATTATACATATTATAGCAACTTTGAATATATGTATGTAAAAATTCTTTTCTGATTATTACTTTTAATTATTTTCATATTTTTCATTTTTCCGGTACTTTCATAACATACATACGTTTTAGTCCGAGAATTATAATATTAATATGCATCAAATAAGATTTTATTTTTTTTGTTCAATTTAATTTTATGTCATCTGAAAACGAAAAGATTATTTTTGCCTATAATCTTTTTCGAAATTCTAGTACTCTACTTTTGATAGCGAAATGCAAGTTCGAAAAGTAGGACAGTTTTCTATAATTAACGAACTAGTCACGAACGTTACATCGTGCACATTCTGCAGGGCAATAAGGTAGAATAGTAAAGTGACCTGTCGAAAGAGATGCATCGTTATCGAGAGGAGCCTTGTGCTATATAAATTCGATGGGGAGACTACGGGGAGATATTTGTCGTTTTATAAAGTTTTATGAAGACGCATTGGAAGTTGCCAGCATCAGTAAATTTTTATCAGGCCAATGCTAATCTTTGAAATACATGGAAAGAATTTTCTCTTAAAATTTACCCTGAAAATTACGTAATCGTGGGACAACATGGCAATTTTCAACAACTTTATGAGAATTTTTTTAAATTTTACCATACGTTCTACTAATAAAATATATACCAAATATAATTACTAGTAAAATGTATGGTAAAATTTCAAAAAACTCATAAAATTCTGGGAAATGCCACGTTGTCCCACGATTACATGATTTTCAGACTAAATTTTAGGAAAAATTTTTCTCCGTGTAGCTATTATTTGAAACGAACGTAATCCAAACGAGGCGAGGTTGAGTTAAATCTCCTCTGAACCACTTACTGATCGCCATAAGGGAAACTCACCTTTCGATCGTCTTCTCTTCAGATCAACGATCTCATGTTGGAGCAATGGAGCTAGCCAAGAAAATTATTATTTACACCCAAATAGGTTAAAACGAAAATACATACAATCACGTCAAATGTGATCCAAAATCTCTGTAATATCAATTTCACAATATTATTATTATAATATTCAATTTAACATATAAAACATCCAAAAGTACAATTTAGTATTATATAAAGATTTCTTGCAGTGTCTGTCATTTAAAGTCAATACGGGTGCGTCATATATTAAATAGAATCCAAAGCCTGTAAATTTAATCTCCAATAAAACTGATAAAGATCGTGAGACAAAACAGTACAAAATTTCGAAAAAAATGCTTGTAAATTTTAAATAATATATCTATATATAAAGTAGATAAATTTGATGATACAGCTTTAAATGTGCAACCTAAAAATTTGTTTATTATTCAGCATTTGAAGAAATATTTAATTTGCTCCTCAATCAAAAGCGAGTTTGTTTAAATATTGAAGTGGGCGAAGTCTCGAAGGTAATGATTGACTAGCAATCAATTGCGCTTCGTTGTACATGATAACAACGATGAAAACGCACGATCGTTTCACATTATACAGATTTGCTCGTGGTGAAATGTACAAATTTATCGTCAAGGTTGAACAGTGCACGAAGAAACGGCAATTCGCATTTATAAATTCGTGGACTGCATTTGAGTGTGTACGTCATGCGGAAGCAAGCACGTACGCAAACTATCTCCCGAAATAACTTACTGGAGAGATAGAGAGGTGTTCTCTTTCGGTACCTGCTCGCCTCGCGTTCCAGCACTATACCATAATGTAACGCGACAGATAATAATGTAACGACATGAGTTTCGTCGTACGACGTCTCCGCGAAATTTATACAGTCGTCATGCTCCACTCGCATATCGCATATCCAATTTGTTGCATCGTCGCGTGCTCTTGGTTTTTCTCTACACATTCCGCATTTTATAAAGATGATCCTGCAACGTGGAATTTAAGGCGTTAAAATTTAATTGTACTTTCGACGTACGTAGCGGTGCGTTCAATGAAATTGTTGTACATGCAGACTGTACATAGCATCAATCCCATCAGTATTAAGCCATGCTTTCCGCGTCTATAAATTGGGCTTTGATATTGGATTACGCTAGACAAGCCTCGAATCATTAAAGCGAGTATGAATATCGATTGTTAAAGATAATAGTGAAACGATCGTGATACCACGGTGAAATTATTATAGCTTATTATTACTACTTATACATTAACTTTATATTAACTGCATATATATTAATTGCAAATTAATTCGTGATGTGAATTTAATATTCGCACCAATATTAGCCACTGCCCAATGTGCATTTCCAGATCAATTGCATCAAATGTCAAATGTCTCTGCGCTCTCAATGGTCCAACAGTCACATTTAAATTCGATAGTTTCGGATAAACTTTCTTGTTTTTGTAACTGTTGCCTCAGCACAGCTATCAATTATTCCATCAAAAAGAGTAAGGCAGGAATATTCTGCACGTTAATATGCAAATTAGCGAGATGTATAAAAAGCACAAAGATAATTCAAAATGGAGAACATTTTTTTGTCTGCGTCCGGCATAAATTTGAATTTTTTATCGGTGAAAAATCAACTCTTATCTCTGCGGTTGGTGAGAGAATCCTGTGTGACGTGATGACTTACGTAAATTCACACTTCACTGCATTTGCATTTGCATTCATGTAACACACATATTTAAGCTTTCGTATATGACACATATGTATCATAATGCATAGTGAAATATTTTGTTAGGTAGAACGTTTGAAATTATTACATCATAATAATTTTTCTACATAAATTTAGGCCAACCATTAACAAGTTTGAAAACAGAACAATAATATTGAAAATCAGCTCTAATCAATTATATCGTTGAGAAAATCAATGTTCTTAAATAACACAAGAATTTTCGCATAATAAAATTTAAAGTAAAATTATCACTTTGTATACCTAGCACAAATTAATAGTATTACTATTAATAAAAATTTAATTTACTAGTGTTCAGGAAATGAAAACACGAAAAGACAGATTTACGTCAATGTAAAACATCTCTATACATATTAACGGCAAAGAAAAATTTTTAACTCGTAAATATACAAAATTATGAAACTTTGGCAATATATGTATAGATGATGTTCCGATATGGAAGAAGCTATTGTATTGCTATCAGAATTCACTCTAAGGTAATAAATAAAGTGAAGTAAAAAAAGTTTATTATACATATATCAGAACATACTTTATATTTTTCTACAGTTTTATAAGTTTTTGAATTTTTCAATTGAGGATCTTCTCTTGTAAATATATTTTTCTAAGATTTCTAAGGTATTATTATCTTATATTCAAACGTACGCTATTGCTCTTTCCGCGTTAAAAACCGTTGCAGTTCAGTCTTTAATGAGGATTGCATTAGAAACTTATTCAAACTAATTCTGGACTAATTACGGTTTGCGATTTTTAAAGTAAGTAAGGTGGGTCATCGCACGAAATTTTTAAATGAGATTAAAGTTAATACGAACCAATCACCAAGTTCGGTAATCAGCTGTGCAAAGGTCCTACGAGTTTTCAAGTCGAATTTCCAGTTTGCGATCTCGTAGAAAGTTGCCTAAGATGGAAACTGAAGTAATTGAAGTGTGATATTCATGTTAGCCAAAGCAAATCGCTTCAATTAGTCATTTCACATAGAATAGATAGAATAAATAGAATAGATTCACGAAAGTGAAAGAGAATTAAGAATTCGGTAATTAGGAAATGAAGAAAGAGAGATTTTTTATTTATTTTTAGTTCTCTCCCTCCTCTCTCGTTCTGTTTCACCCTATCTCTGTTTTCCTTTTCTCCCTTTCTCTTCGCTATACATGCGTGCGTGTACGTATGCGTGTGGGTGTTACACTTTTTTATTTACTTACTCTTGTTCATCTCATAACTCTTTTTAGCATTTTCACAAGTTTTATTTTAGACATACCTTTATATTAGTTACATTTTTTATACTTTCACACAAAATAGTCAAGAACAAATGAATATCAACACTTCAAGGCTGCGATCGCTGTGAGCATATTGATATTTTGGACGTGAATAAAGCGCTCTTCAGTTTTTTAAAAAAGCCGAGGGCATCAATAGGCAAAGTTGAAATGTTAAGAGAAATGAGATTGCTATCATGTCACAGTGTAAAAATCAAAGAGAAAAGTTGCAGAAAGAACTGCGAAACTTTATACATATGCAAAATAGTTTCTTTTACATATCTACATAAATGATCTGATATTGTTTATTATTCTAATTGCAACATCAGAACGAAAATATTTTTTATAAATAAATAATTAAATATTTTCTTATAAATAAAGTATTCATGAAATTTATTTTTTGTTTTATTAATATTTTATATTAATAAAAACAATTTTTTAAATATTTGCTTTAACACGTGTTATTGCCAATGGTAACATTCCACACTGATCTTCCGCTTGTTATGCATTCCGTGCTTGTTGGAAATCTACCAGCTCGATAATCGTCCTATTAGATACATGTATATGTATGTACATATGTATATACATATATTACAAATGCAAAATGCAATTGATGCATGGCTTTAGATGAGACTAGGGATTGAAAATGTTGCTTTAAACAGGTATACCGTACTATGAATTTATCGAACTTGATAGCAGATGAATCGCCAATGGTGGACTATAATGGATTGTCGACTTTGATTAACATTGGATTTGCATGCTGTAATATTGTTGGAAATAAAGTTCAAAGATTATTAACGAGGGGTGGATTGCGAGAACTAAAGTTTTAAACAAGAAGTAAACATTCATACAATACGATATTGAGAGATAGAGATAGAGATAGAGGAAAGACTTCCGATATATATTTATACGATTTATATGAAACTTCCACATAGCATAAACTCTATAAAGCTTCTAATATTATCGTAAAAATTTATAAAATATAATAAATGATTGTTAAAATTCTCACAATTGATAAATATCTATTATAAAAGTAGCCCATAATGTATATGTAAATAATATAATGTACAATTGAAATAACGTGTACATTTATATAGCACTAAAATATTGGATATCCCTCAAACAAGGAAATGTGTCTTCTGGCGACAAGACGTTCTCCAATTATATGCGGATTAAACATCACGGATGTAGTTTCAGTGCGGACGTTGCAGCGCGCGGCTGCACCGCATCTCCGCAAACAGGCCGCATGGTACATGGGACGCATAACTCGTAGTTGCACGTCCGGCCAAAATGGAGCCACGGGTATATCGATTATGGCATTTCGTCTCAGGTTTCCGGGAACCGCTAGGCTATCTAGCCCGTTTCAAGGCAATGCATATCAAAGTGGCCGCGTTTCAATAAAAGCTCTTAATCCTTCGGTGCGCCCATTGCGATACTCTCGAATATCGACATCATTATTTTCGGGAGTCCAAAGCTGCTTATTATATACATAAAAAGACAAGAAAATAACGATGAGCTTTCGGGAATGAAAATTTGTAATACTCTTACAAAAGAGAGATTTTAAATTGCGTATCAAAGGTGATACAAAATGCTCTGCATCTGAATGGCATGGTTTATAAACTTAGAAATAAATCTTTATTAATCGATATTCATAATATATCATCGGCCATATTCGTCACGTTCAGTATTTATGCATTATTTCAAATTAAAATAAATTGTACATCTGTATGTTTAATACAAATTTGTGTGTGCGTGTGAGTGTGCGTGTGCCTGTGCGCGCGCGCGCGCGCGCGTGTGTGTGTGTGTGTGTGTAAAACTTAAATAATCCGAAAGAAGATTAGAGGACAAAGTTTTTATAATTGCAACATGAGATAGAATTACTTCTATCTCAATCTTCATCGAACTCAAATAAAACATTACTGTTTTATTTGAGTTCGATGCTCACGCGACCGTAATTACGGACGATTAAAGGCAAAACCACACGATTTCGAATCGCATCGACCATTAATACTTTTCGTAGGCGTTTCAACTGATATCGTAATCCTTTAGCGGCTCATACCATTTATAACATCCATTAATTTCCGATTTGCTTTTGCCCACCCGATGGTCCAGTGACAATTCTCGATTTAGCTCGCGGTCGAATTTATTCCTGATTTGCGCTGTTGATCATTCCCTTTTATCGTTCAAACGTTCAGATTTCGTCCATCGAGTGACCAAAAGGGAACAAAGAATCGATTTATCTTGAATGAAATCACCGATAGTGCTCGTACGTGGTGTAGCCCCATCATGCTAAAAATTTCACGAAAGCGACGAGCAAATAGTTAATCGAGGTCATATTATTATGTTACGTCACAACGGCCTATAATTTTTCAAACGTTTAAGAATTTTATTTACATTGCTTTTACTAAATGTGAATTGGTCAAAGCACGCGTAGGAAAATATCGTGTTTCTACTATTCTATATTATCCATACAATAAAATATTCCCTCGATAAAGGATTTATGTGTCATTTTTCATGAAAATTAGACAACTCGTGTTGTATTCTAAATTTTATTAAAACAAGCATATTGTATAGACTTTGTTAAACTCGTGTCGTACTTAAATTTATTGGGTATTGAAAGTTAACTTATGCCACTTTAGGATAAACGGCCGGCATGTATGATGACATGGCGGAAGACTAATGTGAACGGAAGGGGACTTTCGCCACTCGATCTATAAATAAATCCCTCGCCGCTTTTCATACCGTCTGAAAGGTGCTTTTTGGTGATACGCGGTTTATCTGAGGGAAAATCGTGGTTCGTATATTACCCGCAGTCCTCTTTGCTTGACTCGGACGTCCATTTTCATTTTAATGTTATTCGCCTCACATCTCTGAAATAATCTTCTATAATGCGAAATTATAATATCTGACTCTATATTTTCCCTCATTAATTGCCAACAAGCGGCGCCACGTTTTTCAATACTATAGAAAAATTTCTAAAACAATGTGTCAATTCTTTCAGATAATTTCATATTGAATCATGAAATTGGTAAACATTCACAATCACTTTCAAACTAAAATCGTTTCGCGAAAGATGTACTAGTTTGATATCAACGTGCTTGAACACTTACACACAGTCGATCAAAGGTTAACGTTATTAACATTAAATTCTGTCATATTGATTATAAACTGCAACAATCGATGAGATGATATCGATAGGATATTGAAATTCACTGATTTGTAACACGAATGCAAATTCTGTTCCGCATCGCATCGATCAATTATACTGACGTTCACATAATTCATAGTCTACGTAACGTGTTGCGTATCCGTGTCGCGTATCAATTTTTAGAAAGCCTGCCAAGAAATTTTCTTTTGTACTCTTGATATTCGTGTATGCGTGGGCCCGATTCCTAAATCCTCCCCAGGGGCGCGTCTTTCTTCCTCGTTTATCCTTGCCAACCCCCGTGCAATTTCGGCCAAATCAACGAAACGCACGAGCGACTTTCATGTCGCGAATATCGACGAGGATATTGCGGTGTGTGATCGGAATGCAAATGTCGAGGATGCGACAGCGCCGCACTGTCCTCGTATAATTCTGTGCTTTTCTTACCACAATTCTTTGGAAAATCCAGTTTCTCGCAGCAAGAACGTTAGGTCTTCGAGAAGCTTCAGAGCTATTTGTGTTCTTAACTTGTTACCTATTGTTATCCTCTATTACTCCATAGTAGACATTTTGCCGTTCCATTCGAGAGAATCGAAAATGTCTAAGTTCAAGACATGTTTGAAATGAAACTGCGTTACTCAATGTTACCAAGATGTGCACAGTACACGAGAGACTAGGAAAATGCAGAATGCAGCCATTAGTTGTACAATTCTACTAAATACTTTATCAATAATTTTAATAATGATCTATCTATTAATATTAATAGTCTAAACAGGGTGTACCTAATCTGGCAAAAAATATTTTAATGACAAGTACTTTGTAACATTTGAAGATAAAAATTCTGATGCGAAAATGTCGAGGCTAGAATTCGCGCGCTCAGGAATGGCAAAGTGGCCAGTAACAAAGGCGCTTCCTTGAACCGCACATCTTTGACAATAATGAAGTTATTGTAAAAATTATGCAAGAATTTTATAAAAAATTTTGTTTATGAAACGTAATTTGACAAATTATAAAAATAGTTTAAAATGTTTTCATTTAATACTTCAAATCGACATTGATACGTGTTAGCTGTCATTATCGTATTTATTTGGTTGAGATGGTAAGTCTCCGCGGTGAAATTTGCCACTTTGCTATCCCTGTGCGCGCGAAATTCTAGTCTCGTTATTCGAGATCTTTAAGGTGGCTCCTGCAAAAACCGAGCAAAAGTATTAGAATTTTTGTCCTAGAATGTTACAAAGTACTTGTCATTAAAATATTTTTTTGCCAGTTTAAGTACACACTGTATTACACAGATCGAAGGCAGTTATGACAATTTACTTGAGAAGACTGCTCTCTAAAAGTCAATCAGTGCATTATTATTGTAAACAGTTATAAGTATAGCACTGAATTATTCATATAACTGTGAATCTGCGAATATTCACTGTTTTCAGTGATAATCCACCGGTTGACTTTTATAGAGTAAATTTTTTATTGTACACACGTTTGTATATCTGTGTAACGCATATCGTTACAATATTTCAATAACAGTACACCATTTTACCAAGAAATTTGCAAGTTGAGCGCAAGGCATTTCATAAAAATACCAGCATCTGGTATTTCTGTATCTTCCACCGCGAATCGTGCGACTCGTGAAAAAGTGACGCGTGGATTTTTAGCGTTCGATGACCGCGTTCGCTCGGTCGTGACGCGGAGTAATCCGCTTGGAAAAAAGGTGCGAGAACATCTCCACGGAGAAGTCGTTCGCTCCCCTGTCCTCGAGTTTTCAATTCCGGGACGTCGATAAAGTCTCGCCGCTCCGCATTTCTGTTAAGGAAGCCTTCGGATTTTCTCGCGCTCGGACGCACTCTTGCGCGATCATAAAGATGATAACGTCCCCCACGTCATCTTCTCGCAGCTTCTTCCACCTTCGCATCCATGGAAATGGCCAAGATGATCTACAATATTCTGACGTCGCAGACAGAACACGTTGCACCTGGAAATAGAATATTTTAATACAAGAATCTATTATTTTTAGCACGTAACTGAAAGTAAAAAAGTCAATTCTGGACTCATTTTTTTCTGCATACAGCTATATCTTATAAGTTACATTTAATTATACAATTTGACGTTAATCACATAAAAAATTATATGTGCCTTAGATATATTTTCTAAGCAATTACCATTTCAAAATTACTATTTCATAAATTTTTAAAAATAATTTTTCAACATAATTTATAATATTATATTACATAACGGTCTGATTTCTTATTATTTTATGTGGATAACGTTTTAGGCATTATAATAATCTTTCTATCTTGTTAAATAATTTTAATTATTTTGCATTAACTTTTGATAGGTATCATTACTTTCTTCAGCTTAAAGAGAGGCTGGTCTTGACTCAAATAAAATCTCGCAACTATTTTGATAGAATAGATTGGAAGTTGCTCAGCTCTTGCTTTTTTTTGGGAGGGATAAGTTGAAGGGTTTGTCATCATTGAGAAATATCTCCAGATTATTCAGTGTTTTTGTACCCACGGGGTTCTCTCCGAGAATATCAAAGGATATCAAGGATGAGACATTATCGCACTTTAACGCGTTATGGATCATAAGCACGTCGTCGGGAAAATCAATAAGAATTGGACGAGGAAGCCAAGAGGAAACGTGGGGAGTGAGGGTTAACGACGCGGAGCAGGCATCGAAGGTACTGCGAAATGAAGATGGAGGGTCGAAGGTGGATGAGCTAGTTAAATTCAATCTACTGAGAGAACGGCTCAACGTTCCCTATTTTCATCGACACGCCGGTTTAAATTTTGTTTTTTTTTACTTTACTAGATCAAATATATTAAATACTCTATTAGTCCTCCATTCTAATGCTTCTCGTGACAAATTCTTGCGGGTTTTTTTTTAAATATGCACGTGTCTCGTAGAAATGCGCATAAGCGTATGTGAGAAGTATGGCTTGAGATTAAATTAGGAATGCTACAAAGAATTAGTTTGATACTCTGCTCTCCGGAAAACATCTGTAGAATCCATGTTGACGCATTGATCTAATCACGTCGATTGCCGCGCTCGGCGATGCTCGACGAAAGAACTAGCCCGGAAGGGGTTTAAATTACTTGCAGAAATTGCATCGTAGCTCGTATCGGGTGTTGTTGGGAGAACACTTGACTGTAAGTTCTGTGGTGTGCCCATCCTAATTGGTTTTCCGTGTATACGTTCCGGCGTATGTTTCTCGACGATCCCAACAGACAACGTGAGCAAGGAACGCGAGGGTATTGTGCTTACTCATTCGGCTATGTGGAATTGCGGGCAGGACCGCTTGACAATAACGACTACGATGTTGGGCACACACGTGACAAATCGTCCCGAACGGTCCAATCTTGCGTCACGTCTGTAGATTAGAATGTCAGACCCTATACAATACGACTAATGTCCAGCCTCAATTGAATATTCTGCTTGTATAAATTATTGATGACGCGACTACCACAATTTCGGCGGTGTAATGGAACTGGAAAAGAAAGATACTTCTGCGGAATGTTTTTACCAGAAACTACAGTCTTTGTATCTCTATTTTTTTTGTTTGAAATTATCCCAAAAAGACGTACAGAATAGAAAAATGTTTTTCATCTGTGGCGTTATTATTCTCTTTTATTGATTCGCTCGATACTTTACCATTTTGCGAGGCATCGTGAAGTGGAGAAGCGTGATTTAATCAAAGAGAGTGCATAATACGAAATAACTGAAATAATAAAACATCGAAAATGATTATAGATTACGCGATCTCGCGAAAAGCTTTCTCATGCCAGTGCTTACTTCCTATCGGAAGCGGAAATGGAGATTCGCAGTCGGCTCGCGCGCACCAAACGAGAATTGCTCCAAGTCGTGAAGTGACCCTCGGCTATGATCGATGTGTCGGCTCGACGACCTCATATCGTAGCGGCGAATTCTGTCGATTCAGCACTGCGAATGGAAGTTTCATCTGAGAATCTTCTGGATTCGAGAAGATAACAGGCAATCTTATTCTTGTGCCCCCATGTTTATTACAATCGTAACAAATCGGGAATATTTCTCGACAGGTTTATGCTCGTTTTATCGTTTATTATTGTAAAATCGTTCATTTCCAAATCATACCGCTGTCTCCTCAGTTTCAAGATACTATAAATTCTTTGTAAAATTTATCACTAGTGCCTATTACTCTCCGTGAATTACTTTTCGATGTTACGAATTCTAACAAATATTGATTCTACGGGCGTTACGACATATTCGGCAATATCATTACGATAAAAATGAATTTGTATCATTATAGAGGTGCAACAGCGTGACCACTATTGTGAAATTTCAAAGGAACGCTTTATTCACTTCTATTCGAGTTACTTCATGCACTTTGCAAAGCGAACTAAGATCCTACCGCACATCAGGATTTAATGGCGAACAAGTACCGCTCGAGAACTCGTGGAATCCATTAGGAGTCGTACCGGGCTTGCGGACAGAGAAAAGGGGTACCGAGGAACGGGGTTAGACGGACGAAGATATGAATAGCTTTATGTGAATTTGATGTTTTAATAATTTCCGATCCGCGCGGCGTAAAGCCGCTGTAACTTTCGTTTTACGGAAGCAGCGGATAGCGCAAACGAATGGGAAATTGGCGGGTAATGAGTTTTAGATGAAGCCTCGAGACTCGAGGGTAGCTATCGATTATCAATGTATGTGTAACGACTGTAAAGAGCTCTTTTGGCAAAGTCTTTTCGATGTTGCTTTTTTTTTATTAAAGGAGTATCCAATAATACAAAGAACTTCCCAGTTCTAATAGGTTTACTGGCAAATTTTCACACAATGGTGATTTTGCATGATAATTCTAATTGGCCCTCGGGTTAATCCTAATAATTGTAAATAAAAATAATTCTAGGTTTGCATAGATTAATATAAATGTATCGAAAGTACACGCAGTAAGTAAACTTAATGAGTAAGCGATGGCAATACTTGAATTTTTTTTAATTTAGAAACATTTTGACAGATATCGTCAATTCACGTATTAAAACTAACATTAATTTCTTATCTATTAGTAATTCGTAAAATAATTCTTACTTATGTAGCTTGAACTTATTTCAGAAAATAGCTCTTCTTTCAGCTTTGTTTAAATCCGGAGTTAAACTTGATTTCTTATAAGAAGGGTAGTAAGGAAGAGGTGCGTAGGGGAACGAATGTTTACTTTCTGTCGCGCACCCTAGTTTTCTACATTGGAAAGTAGGAGCTCGGCTATCTGACGACAACCCCCTGAAGGTATAGGATGTCGTCTTTGACATTATCCCTCGTCTTCATGGCGATGATTCTTAAACAAACTGACGCCAGCCGCGGTTTCTTTCGGCCTCTCGCGGCTTATATTTTGTCCTCTGCACTTTATACCTCCGTCGCGACTTCCGCAACTTTTCTTTTAACCCATTAAGCACCAGTCTTCATAAAACGTACATAAATTTTCTTCGCAAGTTGACCCATGAAAGAAAAGTTTATCAAGCGACATGTATATTATGATGCTTGCATTACTGAGAACTTCTACAGGAACTGTCTAAGTGCGTAATAATACGGAAGAGAGTGAGGAGACAAATTGCAACGATATTTGAATTTTGTTACTTCTCACTTAACATTTCACACACATAAAACAGTAATAGTAACTTTAATAAGTAGAAGTAATGGTAACTTCAAAATGAACTTACAATTAGTCATAAACGATTGACACACACATACGGAGATAATTTTCTCTTAAATTTCGCTCTGAAAATCATGTAATCGTGAGACAATATGGAATTTTGAGGAACTTTATAAGAGTTTTTTTTTAATTTTACCATATATTTTACTAATAAAATGTGTACTAATTGTAAGTACAATTACTAGTAAAACGTATGGCAAAATTTCCCAAAACTCTCATAAAATTCTTCAAAATGCCATGTTGTCCCACGATTACATAATTTTCAGGTCAACTAAATTTTAAGGGAAAATTCTGTCCGTGCACAAACGAAATACACTCGGAAAAGTTAAAAATAATCAAATTGAATAATTTTGTCGGCTGGCTTAATCATCGGCGATTTGCATTTGTCGTATTGTTTAGAAGCATTCTACTGAATATCGAAGAAAAAAGTCACCGAGAAAAGGCTCAGATTTTCTGTCGGCGAGATTGCAGTTGTGACGTTTGTACATTTCGTGCAAAACAAGCGAATGTATTGAATGCGTGCTTAACTGTTGGTTTATATCGGCGTTGATAATTGTTGCCGTCGTATTGATCTTCCTCCCAACACAGGTGCCAATAAAGAAAGAAAAAGTTGATAATTGTTTTCCTCAAAAGGGTTGTTGACCTGAAGTCCTGCAAACAGGTAGACTCACGATCGTTAATGAACACCGATTGAAACGCGATTATCAATATTTTGATGAGATTCCGCTCGAGAGAGTGTGGCACGCACAAATGTCGAGCCGTAACTAAATTTTGCACGAACTTGTTCGTTTGCTCCAACAGAATTGATGTTATATGTGTAGACGTTGTAGAGCCTCTCGTTACATTGTTTTACATATCACGATAGAATTTAATTATTGTTTTCATAAATTTAATAATATAATACTTTTTTAATGTTTGATATATTTGGAAAGTATGAAAACATTTGTAAAAATATTTTAACTACAATCATTATATATAAATTACAAACATTGCATTTCCGTTTTACCTTTTGAAGACGTTATCTTTTGAACGACGAGATTAGTATCGACGACAGCGAAGGTTCGTAAGATCGGAGTTTCTTCGATGTGCGTGATCTCAGAAATCTACACTAAGCTGGCTGCCGTTCTCTATTGGGCTTTCGAAGACCATTTCTAGAAAGCCCTTTGGGCCAGAACTTTGAAGAACTTACTTGGGAAAGGGCATTCCACTTCTTTCGAGAGAAAGTTCGCGATATTAGAACGATAGAAAGTTCAATCGACAGATGTTCAACCCCTCCCGCGTGTAGCGTACAACAATTCACAATTTTCTATACCTGATATTCCGGTATACGTACCTTCTTGTAAAGCACAATTTGCGTTTTATGTTACAAGAAATATTTTATTTTATACGTGAAATTGATAGAAAGTTATATTTGTTATTGAATTTTACAAATATTGAATGTCACTGCACGTATCAATGCGTATTTAAAAAGCGACCACTGATTGAAAAGTTATATTACGTATATAACACACATATTTATATTTTACACATTTCTTACACGTTCATTTAGAAAAGCATCTAATTACGCCTTTCAACTTAAGTTACAAAGATGAAGCGTTAAAATATAAAGCACTGAACTAAAGCGAAGAAAAAAGGATAGTTACAAAAATTAATTAAATTTTTAACGCGTGTTTGTAATATCAAATACTTATCTCATAGTATTTGAAACTTGTCTCTCATATTACATTATAATTTTATAAAAAAAAATTTCCTAAATTAAATGTTTTAAAATATAATCTCAAGTGTAGCTTTACATCCAAATTAAATTGCTATATTAATATTCCATTATTACGAGATTGTGCGAAATACGGCTTTGTTTTATTTGTACTAAATAATGGTGTGCTTTTAACGTGCTACAAACCGCTTGAGTTTGCAAGGATGCATATGATATTCTACTAATATACACTTAATTAACCCATTTTTTTACCGACGTAAAGAGCTGGCGCTTCCTGGCTTTTTCGCAAGTGCTCTCCTGTCCTCTTAAATGTACCACGTTTTAATAAGGAGTTAATGCGTATTAAAGACACGTCAATTATAAACGCACGTTTTGAACGCGATAACTGTTTCTATCATATACCTTAAGCGAATAATCTTTGAAAAGTTTTTAACTTATAGTTACAACTTGGCAAGATATATTTAAAATATATTAATCTTAATATTTTAATTTTTAATATTTGTTGTATGCGGAACTATGATAAAGGATATCTATCAGCATGTTTGTTTATGTTTATGGAATGATTATAAATCTCACAAACAAGTCAATGGTCATTGGTGACGAGATTAAAAACTCGTTCTCATTTCTTTGTGACGTCTCTACGTCTGCCGCATGATGCTTTAATTAAAAATTAATTAAATTGGCTTCCCCTCTTCTTTTCGGGTCAACCAGTTTTGACCGGCACTCAATCTCATTTTTTTTTCAATCAAGAACTGAAAACTGGTACTCGCGATCAAAAATTAAAAAAAAAATGAAATTAACGAATTCATGAAACGAAGGAATATTGATTTTGAACAAAGTTAAATTAAAAGTATTGAATAAAGTTAAATTAATTTGAAACTTGTGTGCAAAGTGTATACATAATTACATCCAAACTTGAATGCGCGCGCGCGAATCATAAATTGTAGACAATTTTCTTCAAACGGAATGGATAATGGGTATGTTCTCATTAGAGTTGTGGAAGATAGATAATTGGAGGCGAAAAGGGTTGAGTGTCATGTGATTATCCTTCGTCGCAACATTTTCGCAGTCGGCGCGGAATGTCGGATTTCACGATTGCGAAATCTACCTTGAATTACCAAACGAGACATCATCGAATGCGGTCGACTTCGTACGAAAAGATGAAAGCCGCACTCGGCTCTTTCTGGATCAGGTTTAATATCTGGAAGGGTTGGCTACGGGAGGGCGAAGGCCGGGAGGCATAAAGAAAAAAGTAAAATGGACGAGATACGGATAAAAGTTAAGAGGGAGGAAGACGGAGAGTTGAGTGCAAAATAAAAGAGGGAAAGAGATACGAGATGTGCGCGAGGGATGCGATGCAAAAGATGGAGGTAGAACACATCGGGAATAATGTCATATCGATTTTCCGAGCCCTTTTTTCACCCTCTGCAGCGTTGATGTTGAAGGGCGTTGATAGTCCGCAACCCGGGCGTTAAAATTTTCGGACCGAGTAAATTTCGTAAATTCTTGTTTTCTTATATGTTTTCTTATATTTTCGACATTTACACATTACTCACGTGTGTTCGCAAGTTGATTATCTTGATTTATTACCAAAGAGCTATAATGGAAACTGATAGAATTTTATATAAATCGCGAAATTTCGAAAATAGACACATAACGCGTTAATTCTGATAGTATCTATCTCGCTTAAATTCATTAGTATTCCTCCAGCGCTAACATTTGTAGCTATTTAAACCTCGTCTCATATTTATAAGCAAATTAAATAGTCATTCTGAGCGATAAATTTGCGGCAAGAATACTAAATCCTAAGGTCATTGCGGTTCCAGGATTGATTTGCACAGTTCTCAAAATAAACAGCTTGTACTACGAAGGCGCTACATTATTTTATCGGACATTCCTTCTGCAAACAGCTGGCAGCAATCGCGATCCCGATATAGAAATTCCGGCAGCGATTCGTACGGCAGATTAATTTTCGTCGATGGATTGGAACGTGCGGAAAGCTCGATGAGAAGCGTGCCTTTTGTCTCGCAAGCTATAGAATTTCCCGTATTTTTCCACAACAGCGAATAAAATGATCGGATTCTGTTATGGTAGCTCGTCCACTTCAACAATCTATCTTGCTCAATCTTGCTTCACCTTTCGATTCCCTGGTATTTTCGCGTAATCGCTTTTACGCTCGTTTAACTTTACTCCAGTTACTTGAGTCGCGTTCGTGGCTGATGCGCGGTGCACTAGCATTACCTTTGTACTTTGCATGTCAAATGCGCTGTCGTTATCGTGTAAATTCCAGATAATTAGCTTGAAATGTCCTACTAACGCGATATGTATGCATATCCTACTCGGAAGGAACTGTTAGGATCAGAAATGCTCATGGTATAGCTTAATGTTACGTAACGACCACTTATAATTACGAAATCCGAATCGAGACGTTGCGCCAAATTTACATTGCTCTAAAACATGTATCTCTTGACGAATTCAAAAGCTAACTTTTTACACTGAAATTCTGAAGAAACCGTAAGGTAACATAAATTTTTATTGCTTCTATAATTTATTGCACAACGTGACGTACAGGATTTTATCACATCTGCATAAAGTTGGCTTTATACATCCATTCTATCCCCGTGTCAATCAATCTGTATCGAACGTATACTTACAAGTGATCGACTTTGCGTCGACCAAATCTTGAATGACAAATGTAAACGTTGAATAGAAATCTCCTTTATTTTTGGCATGAATTATGCTCGCGTTTTACAGGATTTGAAGGGTCCGACGTCCACGATATGACTTTCATGTAATTTAGTCTCATATTACGATGTTACACGTAAGGTAAATCCGACATATTCTTTCACTATCTCGGTAGCAGGCAAGTTTCTTCTTTCAATATACTAAACACGCGTTTCTTTTCTTCTCGTATTTCCTTTTACATTTGATGTCTTCTCAAGTATGTGAAAAGTATAAGTATATACATATAATATAATAATTATATTATACATCAGAAAAAAATTAATTAAGCATAAAAATAACGAATTAGATCTCGAGACAGTATTGTCAATTTTGAAAAATTATCGGAAATTCTTATCTTTTTGTTGCTGATCTCTTCATGGTAATCGCCATCAGATTTTCTGGGACGTACGATGGCATGAGGAATTATGCGCCTTCCAAGAAACTTCATCGAGCTACCATGACGGTGACAAATTGCTCGATTTCAAGAGCTACGCGATTCCCTCCCTTTAACTTTCCGTTTCTATCCGCTTCGGCCGTTTATCAGGAAACTTCAGATTTCGCTCTTTAACGCATTTATCCACCAACCAGATACCCTAATGCATTTATTTCACTCATCTAACTAACTTGAAAGGTATTGATAGACGTTTAATATCGGCACTTTATCTATTTATAATCCCTGTCATGCATTTTAACAGATTAAATTTGTGAAATGCTAAAAATTGCATACTTCGGACATAATATAGAACATATAAAGAACATAATAAATAATAATTAATTGAATCTCTTATATATTATATATTAACGTATTTATAGGTATATAAGATAATCCATGTATTACTATTGTATTGCATAAAATATTTTTAATATTTTGAATAACTAAGCCATTTTTTGATGTGCGAGTGACTAAAAATGAGATTTTCTATTTTGGGATGATTGGAGTCCGCTTGCCATTTTCACGAATAGCCAAGAAATTTTAGAGAATGGCACGATTTACTTTAGAAATGAAAACAGTCGCAGTCCTGCTGCGTCCTGACGAAGCAGGACCGAATCGACTCGAATGTCTCGAAGGATTACATGCACGGATAGATATCTCAATTTCGTTTCCGATTGCTCGAATATCGCCAAAATGAGGGCGCAATTTTCCTTTGTCACTTCTGTCTTCTCTGCATCTGGAGCAAATCTCAAAGAACGAGCAAACTAAAGTATAAGATTGGAATTTGAAATTAATCAGGAATTTTACGTAAATAATTGAGGAATATAAAAGAGTGTAAATTGAGGAAAAACATTATCACTGTTTGTAGAAAGCAATGTTTACATTTTTAATAAAATTGATTAAAGAAATACTACAATTAAATATGTCTTTATATCTTCAAACAATGTATTACACAATTACATTTATTTTTCTCAATTTAATAATTTACTTTTAAATGCCTCATTAAACAAAGTCAAAGGAGGAATAAGTTGAATCCAATTACCAATGGGAGACGGATAACTAAACAAATGATTCCTTCTCTCCCTTTATAAATTCTATTCCCTTGGGTTTAATTAAAGAATTACGTGATTCACTATTTATATTGGACAAATTATTTAGATTATATTTTCTTTTTCACTGATATATTACGCTTTATATTCATTCTTTCATATATTGGTCTACGTAATAAAAAGAGTACTGCCTTTTCTTTCAAATTTTTCTTGTCAGAAGAAAGTTTAATAAATATTAAATTTTATATTGTTTAAAAACCTTTTTATAAATACTCATATATTCTTTTATTCCTTTCTTGATATGCAATCGAAGACTTGATTGCGAATCTGACATGTCCAATATTTCCCAAAGTTTTGAATAAATAGTGGTTTATCGACTCGTTTGTTAATTGGAAACATCAGGTATACTTCGATAACAGATGTGCCAAAAAAAGAACAATGCTATAATATCACTGTAAGTTACAGTTTCGTTCCAATACTATCTGCAAATGTTGTTCTAACATTTTTTAAGTATTTTAATTCATCAAATTAGATGTTTTTTTAATTGTTATTTTAATAATGACAGGTAAAAATCACAGTAATGTATCAATAAAATAATTAATAGCAATGTTAATAAAATAACTTTATGTTAGTAGTATTGTTTAATTATAGAGTATTTGATCGTAATGTTAAAAAAATTAATCTTATCAGACATTTTTCTAACTTCAGGTCTCTTAATTGTTTCCTGTTTTTCCTGAAAAATTTATTTTTCTGTGCAATCAATTCGCATTTAATCGTGAACGAGTAGCAACGTGCAATCGATTACTTTTTATCCGGCATTCAAACTTGTTTGTATTCCTTTGCGCTCCTTTATCCGGTGTGAATTCGCTTTTTCGCCTGGCTTCTAGAGATAGCCAGCACATTATTTCGAACTAGCTCTTCTGCTCGAGTAAAACGATATCTTTGCTTGAGTGGCTACCTTCCGTAACATTCTCTGAGGGCACTTTTCGGCAGGTACTCGCGGATCAAATCAAAGACGTGAAACACGCTATTTCTAAAGCGCCATTGTCGACGAAAAGCTTCTTCTTCCATTGAGTTACACGTGAACAAGATGCATCACTATACAGGGTGTCTGATGC
>NW_011967177.1:89732-114558 GCF_000949405.1 Vollenhovia emeryi | reverse complement strand
TGTATAAGTACAAGAAAATTGCAGCATTCTTGACATATAAAACTAATGTCATGTTTCAAACAAGTTCAAACATATTAGTAACATATTAAATATCACAACAATTCTATTAATTTTATATTATTTCAGAACATTTTATAAAATTTTATGGCATATAAATTTTATAATTCCAATATATTCACATCAATTGTTCAGAGATATTAATTATTATGATATACGTAAAAAAATTTAGAAAAATTTAAATCTAAATTGTTTTTATCTTATTACAGTTGGTTTCTTGTGAAAAATGATAAAGTTGGAAGAAATTTAGGATATTCTTCTCTCTATTCTCGTTCTGTCAATTCAAAAGTTTAAAAGACAATTGACGATTGTTCAATATATCTTTATGTTATCTTATCTATCTTTATTCGCTTATGGAATACGACACGCATACGTTGATTTTTATTGAAATAGAAAAATAACGGGAAGAAAAGCTTTTGTAATGGTTTTCACACGCTAAGATAACAATAGAAGAGAACATTACTTTATCTCTTTTAACGTGCGCTTAGTAATGAAGTTGAAAGAGCCAAAAATTCCAATAAAAGACCATGCTCCAATGGAATTACTCGGAATTACACGGCGATCACTGCCACAGGTCGCACTGATGCTCTGCATTCATGAGACTCTTCTGGAGCCAGTGGAACGCCTCACTGAATTCTGGTATGTTCGATACAATGCCATTCAATCTCAGTTGAGGTGTCGAGTGTTTAGTGTGCTGCATATATCCTTGAAATGTGGTCAAGCGTGATAGAATCGCAATAGAAATAAAAATGAAAAACTAAATTATAATATTATAGGTGCTAAAATTAATATTATTCCCGGTCATTTATGGTTACGTGTTTACTAAAGATATGAAAAATAATAATCCGCAGAAATAAACGATGTAAAACATTTTATTATATAAAAATATTATATAAGTTTTTTAAGGCATTAAGACCTATATAAAAGTAAATATTTACTTTTATATTTACTTTAACACTTGTGCCTTTGTATAAAAATAATTTATTGATAATTAAAAGTTAATATATTATTACCTGTCTCAATATAATGTATAAGATTTCATATAAAATTATTTCTCTCGATTCTTGTCTACCAGTCTGTTGAAACGAATTACCCCTCCGTTCGACACAAAGATAACAATTATCGAATAAACTTTGTAAATATATTACGAGTTGAAAAGCAGACGATTCCACGTCACTTCAATTATAAATTTCATAACGAGCATGAAGGTTAACATTTTGCAAATTGCGTTACATGTCGTAAAATTGTGACATATATTCCGCTAAAATTCAACGTTACATTAGCAATGTATATTTAAAAACAGATAGTAGCATGATATTTTTAGACGCTTGACACATATAAAACTTTTTGCCTCGCGAAGATTTTACGTTTTGTATGACCATTTAAAAGACAAAATTAGGAAACTATAATTATATGTTTAGATTTATCAGTGTTATTAGTTAGTTAATTAAGATAACTTAATAATTTTGCATATATTTTGGAACTTAGTAAAACATCTTAACTAATTATAGCTGTGATCAGCATACAAAAAAGTTTAATAAAAGGAATTAATCTTCTAATATTTAAGATCTTTACTGTTATTATTGTTTCACATCTTATAAATTAACAATTTATTAAACATCGAATTTAAATAACAATTTAAATATAAAATTGATTCAATGATTAAATTTAAATAGAATAAAATAAAAATTTGATATTGTTACTTGTATAATATGAGATAAGGAAAAGTCTCCAAATTTAAAAGATAAAAACAAATTATCGCAGTTGCCATATTCCTACGTTATCACTAAGATTACCACTAATCATTGTCATTAGGTATAAAGAAAATGAGAGAAGAGTCTGTTCTCGGTATAAAGATCTTAAATTAATTGGAAAAGTCGAATTAAATTATAAAATTACAACCTCGAGTGGCTTTTGGGGAAAGCAAAATGGGAGATAATTAGAAAACCGAAACACGCCGTGAAGACGTGAGTGAAAATGAAATTTGTTTAACGAAGTTATTTCACCGCCAGTGGTTTTGTTCCTTCTCATTTACATCGCCGTGAATTAGATCGTAGACACACAAGCAGACTTGCAATCAGCAACTTTTCTTCGTGAAGAAGATGGCGTGTTTATAAAAGCTCGAAATATGCAAAAGCGGGGAAATGAAAGTAATTAAAAAGAAAGATATATAAAATAGATTTGTCCCGTTGATATACAACGTTGCTTTTACAATGAGCAAAATCGATTACGATAACTAAAATAAGTATAATTGCTCGAAGAACTTTCTGTGTTGACGATAAAAATCGAGCTTTCGCAACGATTGCGGGAAGAAAATTGGACGATAAAGACGTAAAGTCGTATTACGCCGGGCAACGAAGTAATTAAAGGAGAGACGTAGGGTTTCCCTGATCCTTGTACGACACCCTAAGCCGAATTAAATTAAGGAAAAGAAACGATCGTGTTTTGCCTAAATTGCTTGGAATGCATGATGTAACTCTGTATCGATAATTTTCGTCGAAAAAAACTGAAAACCTTAATTATTTTCCAAAGCAACAGTTCATTAGCAATAAGAGGAAATAAAAAGGCAATGGGAGCCTGTTACCGAAAGTATGATTAAAATGTGTATTTTAACAAAATTTATGAGACATAATATATTAATGTTAGACGTTTCGGTCGTGGAATTCGACCCTTTTCAGTAATCGATATAAAACAATGATGGTATCGGTCATTATAAAAAGATAAAATAAATAAAATATGCACAATAAATATATTATAAATAGTCTAAACGAAATATGCTGACTATAAAATCGAACGGAACAGAAATCCACCACGTAGCAATAGTTCATGTTTGTATCATTTTTTAAAAGGAAAAATTTAGTGCGATGAACTAAGAGATTCTATCTTTGAACGTGGAAGTTTTAATATAATGCGGACAGAGATTTATTGTCGAAAAGAAACTGCTTCATAAGTTTAGAAATCGTGACCTGAGTGGAAGAATTCAGAATAGGCAGGAATGGAAACGTACAATACACATGTATATTTTTGTAAATATTTTGCACACGTACGATCTATCCGTTTCCACTATAAATTCATGTTTTCAGCGCACAAGCAGAGAATTATATATGACGTCGCGTATCGAGATTTTCGTTTCAATACTTCGTTACTAGTTTTGAAGTAGTTTTCTTACAAGTATCGTACAATGACAATAAATTACATTATGAAAAGGATGTGAAGGAAACTCAGACATTACGAACAGATGTATCTGCGATACGTACAATCGATTTATTCTAATCAATTTAAATAATGAAATGCAATATTGTCAATATTGCCTTTTCCTCGAAGAAATCGAGTACAATTGTAGAAACATTCTCTCAATATTTGTCTTCGATGTCTTCCACATCCTCGTGTTTTTTTTTACTGTAATCAGTTGTATAATATTTGCAACTCACTTGTGTTATCATATATGTAATAGCAAGAAAGTGCCCATCTACTTTTAAAAGAAATTCGTAAAAAATAACATAAATGTTATTTTGTGTTTCAGCGAGGTGTCAACCGCGAGCCATTCGAGTAGTTTAGCTTTCGTCGCCAAGATGAACTTACGTAGGATCCTACCGTGGATGTGGTGCTTCCTAATTACAAGCGAATGTTACAACGCAAAAATTAGAGGCGAGGACGGCTCGAAGTTGATACGCATTGGTGGCGACATCATCCTCGGCGGGATCTTTCCGATGCACGAACAGGTAAGCTTCTTCAGCTTTTCTACGTAGGATACATCAATGGTCGCATGCTTCCTGATAGCTACAGATTTTTCCAATAACTTTGGAATTGAGTTTCCCTCAGCGAAAGTTTAGATTTGCTTAAGATACCTATACATGAGTACTTTGAGAGATCACATTTTCTAAATTCTTTACCATAAATATCTTGGTAATTTGATTGTAAACGAAAGTCGTATTAAAGTACATAAGTTTGAGGCTGAATGAAAAATAAGAATTGTTATTCAGTTGCAGAATTTACAGATAAAATTTTTATCCTCAATTAAATAATATTTACCAGTTAAATTTTTCGAAAAACTTTTCTCGAGCTCTTAATTTGCCGAAGAAAAGTTCAGTTAATAAAATATGATATTCTATTGAAGTATATAGTCATATCATTATATGCAACCATCGCGAATATATTGTAATTTTTTACGATTTTATTTTCGTAGATAAAATTAAATATATTATCTTCCGTGTGTAAAGATTAAATTGATACGCTTCTTTTATGTTGGACCTCGCCTGGAGCGGGTCAATGTGCATACATCTCGACTCTACTCGTTGCACTTGTATCCACGAAAGTGCTCTTTTACCTTATTCTGCACTCTTTCGTTTCAAATTGCCTCGCAGAAATCGCGCTCTCGTCTCTCGAGCTTGTCCACTTGAAAATAACGAATATTTCGAATAAGAATGTAGGATCTATCGCCAGCGGCGGACAAATAAATACATTCCGTTTATTTGCTACACTTGCTGAGTCCGACCAAACGTTGTATTTTTAAATTTTTGAAAAGATACAATTAAAAGATTTTCGGATAAAAAGATACTTGAGCTTCAATTTTTTAAAAGGCTAATTTTTCCCTTTTCCGTGTTATATCATACTATATTAAAGCAAATGATATAAGCACTTATGGGCGTAATTAATATATTTTGCAATTAGTAAAAGTCAAACATTGAAATCCACCCTTTTCTATCTCATTCCGCAATTTCTAAAAATCTTGATGTAGCAAAATCCGTGTTAATTAAAATTATTTCTTTGTCTATCGAAATTTCATTGTATGCATTATAGCAAGATAAATAAATCCTATAGCTTTTCAAACATCACATTTCTAAGAAAGAAATAAAGAGGGAAGTTAAACTTGCTAATAATTGTGATTGAGTCTCATATACCGTCGTTTTATCTCAAATTTATTCAGACAATATACACGAACTGTATTTACATTTCGCTATTGTGCGTGAAATAATTTATTATATTGCCACATGGAAAATAAGTCAACTTTTGAAATTATTAAATGTCTGTTGCGCAACATACGAAAGGTTGACGTAGCATACCCTGACTCTCGTCTTTGACGTCACATCACACACAGATACGTGGTACAAATGGAATATAGGATAACGCCGTAGCCTCATCTAAGAGGATATCACAGATATCGAGGTACACTGTGTATATGTGTATCCTTTCGTCACAAAATATTCCCCTAAGAAAGACTGAAAGAAAGAAAGAGAAATAGATGAATGCGGTTTTGCAAAAAAATTGCACAAGTTTAATATTCTATTAACATTCTACTGTAATATTCTTTCTGCTAAAAACTGATTGTGCAGAATTTCCGTGAAGAATTATATGTGATATTGTGAGATATGATATGCCTCCATAAAAAAAAAATGTTTATTCTAAATAACAAAAATATAAGCAAAACACTCTCTACTCTCGCTACAGCCATGATTTTTACAATACTGTATTGTGATGTTAGAAAAAATATTTTTAAATTGTTATTTTGTTATTTTCTTGTAAAATAGTATATAAATGTTAAAAATAAAAGGAGAAGTGATGTAAATATGAGCGCGTTATCAAATTGTCATTTCGATGTTGTTATTTAATATACGATTTTAGAATTGATTAATCGAAATCGTTGAAAGGAAGCAGCCTGTTATTTTTAACATGAACAAACGAAATGTCATGCGCATTTCGCGGAACTTTCTTTCGAAAATTCTTTATTAAGGTTTCTCTCATTTTTCTCCAACTTCTTTCTCTCGCATTCATCTCGAATACGCAACTAAGTTCGATTGCTGCACAAAGTGCGAAGTAAACATGCTTGTGAAACGTTACCTCTTCCACAGCTATAGGTGGAATAATATCGAAAACTTTAAGCTGATTTATTGTTGTCACACAACTAGTTCGCGCAAAATAACCGCCGTTCAGCGAACTTCCTCTAACGGATAACTTTCGTTCTCGCCAGTTGTTCTTGTCGCTCGATATAGTGACTCCTGAGTAACGAGCAACCCGGACTCGCGGATGATTAGTTTTTTCGGATAAATTTCCAGTGGGGCAATATCGCAACTTTTCTGGTGACAGCATTAATATCGATTTTTCTTCACAGATAACAAGCAAGAATTATTCGTCAAAGATGAAAAATCGGTTTATTTTTAAAACCATTGTTTTATTACAGTTTTTCAACATAACATGTATCTACACACACACTAAATATAACGTTCTGTTTATATGTATACTAAAGAAATCGTGACCACTAATTGTTTATTAATTATTAATTGTCTAAATTTTGCGGTATAAAAACTTGGCGAGTGGCATATTATATTATTTTCTGTGATAAATTATTACCTTATGTGATATAAAATATAATAAAATAATTAACTTGAGATGAGAGAGTTAGAAATTATTTTACTGATGTTATATGTTCATATTACTCGATGAAGTCTTTTAAACTTGAAACATATTCAGTAAAATTCATAGTCTTAAATAGTATTGAAATATATGCGCAATAAACTAATAAAATAGATTAATTTTACATTTAATTTTACATGCCAAGAGTTCAGTATGGAAAATTATTCGTAATTTCCCTGCATATTCTGACTTCCAGCAAAAATACATTCCAGATTGTTAAAATTAAAAGCTTTATTTCGGGAAAGCTTCGTAACTCCGGAAACGAATGGTCGGCGTTCCCAACTGATTTCACAAACATTAAAATCAGCGGCGGGATTGTGTTGTCGCCAGAATTTACGAGCGTGTTTGGCCGGACTGTGTATTTTTCGGTTTGACGGGATCTCTCTATACAGCCATAGCGATGCGCGGATTTACAGTATTACACCGTATCCCCAACTTCCCTCATACTGCTTCAACTCGACGTCAACAGCGTCGAGCAGCGCATTCGACCGTGGTGCTCGAGAATACGAGGGGCCGAAGTCTGTCATTTGATCTTTCGGTCCCATGACGCCAAGTTGTGCTTGTACACGTGCCATTGTAGCTAGACACTGTACAAATGAATGGCTCTAGGGAAAAGTAGGGCATTAATCCATCGAAATTGAACGTCTACCTTATTCTTCGCTATCGCTCTTCCGGCGCTCTACCGTTCCGATTGAAAATTATCGTTTGCGTTGATACGTTTAAATCGTTCACGTTTGCGATATTTTCGAAAAAGATACTACGTGAAATATGTAGCAGAAAAATATAATTAAAAAGAGAAAGACGACTGCCTGTTTAAAATCAGAGTTTCGTGTTCAATATGTTGCACATCATTCTATGAATAAATAGTGGACAATTCTAAAATTATAAATAACAGTTCGAAACTATACTAAATTGTACTAAAGAAAAGGAACAAATTGAATAGCATGCACATTCATTTGTGTCCAGGTCGCAAGCTCCATCGGTCAATCACCATGCGGGGCCGTGAAAGAAGAGAAGGGTGTGCAACGATTGGAAGCTATGTTGTACGTTCTGGACCAAATTAACGCTGATACAGAACTCTTGCCGAACACCACGCTGGGTGCTCTCATCCTCGATTCCTGCAGCAGCGACACTTACGCTCTAGATCAGAGCATGGAGTTCGTCAGATCGTATATGAATCAAGTAAGTTATCATCTCTTTAGCACAATGATACTACTAATTGCTTGCAATAAGAAAAACCAAGCGAAATTTCCTTTAGCGGAAAAGTAAAGTTTTGAGATTGGTTCCGCATTGCTGTGTCCAATCGTACATTTACGCGATAATTTTGTATAAAATTTTTAAGTGCTGAAAAGAATTGACAAGCGTTGTTCAAGTTGTTAATCTCTTTAGCAGTTTATAAACAGAAAAGTCAACTCTGTTTGTAAGAAGTTATATTCCGTGTAGTATGCATATTTGATCAAATTATGGTAATTTGATTTACGTTGGAGATAAAAAAGAATGACAATACGATCTTCAAATAAATTTAACGATCAATATTCATTTTCCAATTGTTCTCGCGCGCGATGGTGCAGACTGTTGCGTGTGAACTCTGCCACGGCTTATTTCGTTAAATTACGCAGAAATTACGTTATTTCACGTCGGTTTTGAGATAAAAGATTCAATCTATTTGACATAAAGCAGACCGCACGGTTGTGCAAGGGAAGAATTTATGATTTGGCGGGCTTGCGAGAATACGGATAGAAATTTGATCGAGAGGAACGCTCAGGACGCATGATCGCACAGTACTTCTTCCCTTTCTTCTTTTTACCTCCCAGACATTTGTTCTCTTTATCGACTCAATAACAAGCTTTACCGTGTCGAAGCTCGATCGCCAATATGTTTTAGAACTAAGAACGCTTTCTGTTCCCCATGGTGCAGTAGAAAATTCACAGACTCGAGGAAAAATTCAAAAATTCTCATCTCTTCAGTGATAGTATCATTATTAAGTGTGTTTGAAACGATCAACTTTTATTTTTATCTTTTATATATTTTACACGTGTCAATCTTAAAGTAAGACTAAGACCACGCGGTGAAACGTAATATCTTAATAAGGTTGCAATTTACGGCTAATTAGCAGGGTATTTAATGTTGAAAATTGAAAAATTATAAAGACTGATATGAAAATTTTTACGTTGAATAGTTGCGTCAAAAATAGTTTGTAGCAGAAAGAGAATAAACGTGATTTACGGTATACCTTATGCCAGGATTTCAGTCAAAATTACCAAGTTGAAAAACATTGAAGACGCTGTAGGGGTTAAGAGCAAACCTGAGAGTTCTGAGCTTTTAGCCTCGGGGTAGTTACCTTTCTGAATTTTCGTGCTTCATATGTCGGCGCTATATTCTGATTCTTAACAAAATAAGCGAAAATAGATACGGTTGTTCGCGTGCTATCGTTTTGGGAGTTTCCAAACTTCAGCAACAGTAACGACGAGCTGCTTTAGTCGGTTATCCATGCCGAAGCAGCGGCGAGAGACGATTGGATAACATCTTCCATAAAGCTGATTAAATGCAACAACTCCCAGTGCTCTCGCCACTTCTGGCCCAATGAACAACCGACGCCGGAACTTGTTTTAATGGGAATTCACGGATATATTCTCTTATATTTTAATGTTATTACGTAACAAAATATAGTCTAAAATTGAATAATACGGTGAAATATTTTTCTATAACAAAATATGTTACAAAATAATCTTTCCTAAAAATAATTTAATTTAATTTTTACTAAATTTTCATTCTTTAAAATATAAATTTGTCTCATTAATCTCAAATTAAGCTGAAAATATCTTATTTAAGAAAGCAATTATCGTGCAATATGTACAGGTTTAGCTTCAAAATCGTATATCTCGGTCAAAAAACATCGTAGGACAATTTTTAAAAAAGCGTTTTGTAGACAAAGAATTGTAGTTTATGAAATTTGAGATGATATTTTCGAGACAAATTTTTTTATCCAGCCACAGAGCGTCAAAAATACGTAATTCTAAGAAACAAACAATGTGTTCTTTTTTAAAGTATAGAACAAGGAAGATAAACGAATTTTAAAGAATTGTTGACAGCATTTCAAAGTTGAAACTTCAAGCTTCAAAATACTTTTTTATTCATTTGTCTACGATGATTTTTCGCCGAGTTATCGCTATTGAAAAATGTTAAAAAATTGGGCTAAAATGTGGTGGCCCATTTTTTTTGCGGGTGAGTGTACATAGAAATCTTACAAAATATGCCATGTGAAAGATGTAATATGGGCAAATTGCATCTGAAATGCATTGCTGTCACAGAAATTTTACAAAATTTCCATGTGCAAGGTGTAATTTAGGCAAACTATTGCATCAAAAATACAGTGAATTGGTAACTGGTGTCGATTTTCGCTCCATCATAATGTTATAACTTGCTATCGAGAAATTACCGAGTTAAAATTTATATTTTAGTACAAAAGATTTAAAACACACACATTACAGCTCATTGAGATATAAATTTTAGTTGTAACGCTCTTCTCATTTATATTTTTTTTGAGATTGCAGTTGATTTTTCTAATATAGAAGTAATTTTTGAAGCATATCAAAATGCAAATATACATCTAGTAGTTATATTATTCGCTGAACTGTTTATCAAGAATGGAAAGATTTTCACAAAGCGCTTTGTTATTGGCAGAAATAAACAACTTAAGATTATCTCCATCTGTAAGAAATGTAATGAATAATATATAAAACTGTTGAGTGACATATACTTTTTGTTTTCTTACTAAAAAAATATATAAATAAGTGCACATAGAGAATTTTATCTTAAAATTTATCCTGAAAATCATGTAATCGTGGGACAACATGGCATGGAAGAATTTGATGAAAGTTTTTTTAAATTTTACCTTTACATGATTTTCAGGGTAAATTTTGAAAGAAAATTCTCTCCGTGTATATGCCATTCAACAGATTTAAGTATTATTCAGTACATTTCTTGCAGTCGGAGTTATTCTTAAGTTATTTATGTAAGAGTCTTTCTTTAAAAATAATAATCTTATTTCGGACTTTCGCTGAATGTAAAATAAATGTGCATTCTTTCTTGAATGCACTTTCGCAACGTCTTTTTTCGAAGACATCATGTTAACTTGCACTCTTCGGTAGACAGGTATAGGTTAATCTTCGATAGTTTTAGTGTTAAATATAAAAAGTTAGCTTGAAGTAAAATGGAAATTATTTCTGATTTAATCCAGTAAGATGCAAATTCCCTTTCGCTCTATAAAGTAACAGTTCACTTTATTCGATGAATTGCAGCATAATTCATCTATAATTTTGTAATATATTAGATTGATATCTGTTATAATAATGTTAATGATACATGTTATTAATGTTATATACAATTAATGACGCATATAGACAGAGATATATGGCAAAATTCGCAAAATAAATGGAACTGTCCAGTTGATACCCTATGAAATATTTCGGGGATAGTATCTCGAAATATTTCGGGAATGATGCTGCCAGCAACTTAATTAAAGGCTGCACGAGAGTAGAAATTAGGTCGTAGTAATATAGATACATAACGCATGTCACACATTTGTTCTCCAAAATTTATTATCATCTAATTGTGAATGATATTCTTCCTTTCCTCTTTTGTTAATTAACCATTTTTTATAATAGTTTGGCATAAAATCGATTTTGTGTATTTCTATATAAATATTAAAGAAGGAAATGATAAACGTACTGCTGTTACTTGTGGTTGCTATATTAAAATAGATATAACAATGAAGTTCCAATTGCTACTAAATACTTTTCTATAATAAATTCATTCATTTTTGCTGGAATCAATTCGCGGATTAATTTTTATATAAAAGAAATGTAGAGTTGGATAAAACCAGTTATCGTTTACTTTTCAGAGCGCGCGCAAGGAGCGAAGCGTAACATAATTAAATACAATTAAAAAATATGGCTCTTTTTGTATATAAACGTCGATAGAAATCATATATGTAGACCTACAAATAAATATTCTACATAATGGAGGAGAAATGTGAGAAAGTTGATGTAAGTCGTGTAAGCAGTAATGAAAATGTGTAGACATCGTTTTCCATTTCGAGATGTAACCCCGGTGTAATCCCATTATGTCACCGATTCGTCTCGAGTGTGTGGGACGCGCGATAAATATGTATCGATGGAAATTATACATCCGCGATGAATCCAAATCGCTACGCCGCTCCACGTCCCCGTTGCGAATATTACAAAGTACAATGGCGCCGTGAACCGAAGTGGGAATACCCGTAAATATTTATCGCTCAGTCGCGCCAAATGAGGATGGGTCGCGCTTTCATTCGCGGCTCTGTGCCCGCGGATCTGTACGGGGATCTTCGCACTTACGATTACATCGGTGCCGACGGCGGATGAAAACAGGGTAAATATTTATTGACGTAGCGGAGGTGGCTACAAGCCGCTTTTTGTACACGGCTACTCGAGGCCGGGGCCACTCAAGCTGAGGTCGCGCGCTGAAGAGGAGACACGATCGATCGATCGGTTTTCCTCCCTTTACTCACTGTGAGTCAGCTGTTAGCTGGTTCATAGTATTATACGGAGTATAGACACTATACGGGCAAACACGTTGTTTTTTTTTCCACGATAAGACCATTCCGGGTGATGCGCTTAACACGAATACCATTGCGGAAATAATAGGGTGTCATGAGTACGATGTAACGAAAAAAATATGGGACATCGAGATTAACTTTTGGACATATTCGTTATCAGCGCCACAAAACTTAATAAGAAATGCCGTCTTGCGGCAAGATATATTTTTATTGTTGACCGGTGATATTACGAAAAGTTACAATATGGATTATTTATTATTTTAAACGTAATAATTTGTTAAATAACATCAGCATACATTTATATAAAGCATCACATTGCTCCATTCTCATATTGCGAGTTTTCGAGAGATGAAGAGATTCTTGCATGATAATTCACACAAAGCAATCCCCTAATAAATGGCTTTTGGGATGATAAAGGAAGGTCGAAAATGAGGTGGAAATTGTACGGGGGAGAAACGTCTTTCATGATTGCCAATCACGCGATAACCGACAAGGGAGAAGAGTCTCGCGCATCACTTTTCATATTTTCTTCTTACTTTCCGAAAATCTCGCATCCCTTTGTGATGATTCACCGCAAAATATACTACCTGCGAGAGCCCCGTGAAGAAAAATTCTCGTCACCCCATTTACTTGCCTATTTCACCTGTATAATGTATGCTCCGCACGGTGTCTTATCATGAACCACAGATCTCACGGGATATCCCGAAAATATTTTATCGACCGAAATTTCTAAAAATTAATATAATTTTGTTTCTAAGGATCGCTCTAGTGATCTTGACAAAAGAATAACCACTGATATTCCACGCGATTGATACTGTGTCGAATTAAAATTATAAAGCTCGTAAAATTAACGAATTAAACTCGAACTTTTTGACTTCTTTTGACTTCTTTAATTTCTAGTTAATTTATGCACGCCACACAAGACAGTGACATAAAGCGCCCGTGCATATTAATACGTATTATGTCAATCCGCAAACTATAATGAAATTCTATGCATTTCTCGGTTTTAACTGAATTTTATGCTGACACATGGAGGCATAGCCGCACAATTCAACTGGCGTACATTGCGCAAGGTAACGCCGGTTTAAGTTGTACTAATTTTTATCAGATATTTTTGCGTCACAGATGTCCGAACGAAATCACTGCAATCGACCTGGTTCTGTCTCACGGACAATGGCCGTTGGTTCCTAAATCATGTGCCGCGACGTCAGCGTCATGACGTAACTAAATAGGGTTTGCGGTTATAACTGGGTCGGTCGTCGGTGGCGGAAATGAAAGGAAATAGATTAAATTATTATGTCAAGTGTGTGTGGATGCGAGAGCCTGATGGGACAGTGAGGACGCACGTGCGCGGATTATTTATCGAGCTCTTGTTAATCGATGGCCAGCGATTTTATCCTCTCATGAAAAATTTTGTTAGCGCAATGTAATACTGTAAGCGTAACAAAATATGATTGGGAAAGAGACACACAATCTGGAGAGAGGCTATTGAATTGGTTAAAAAGTTATAAATTGTTACCGAGTCTCGTTGAGCTATTTCACAACGTTGAATAAAAAAATTATGAGTAGATAATGCGTCCATTATGCTCGATAAGTCACTTAAAGGGCTATTTTAAAGTTTATTCAAGAGTTCCGGATTAATTAAAAGTGGGACATGTAAAAGAGACTGTAAGTACCAAAAAGAAAAGTCTCATAAATGACATTTACGCTCTTTCTAGCCTAGATATATGAGAATCTTTTGACGAGAAGTTTTTGGAAAATATGAGACCTGCAATCTCTTTATAACGAGTCTTCGATTTGTGATAAAGGATGAGCAGTGACTAACTTAATGATTTATCGGAAATAACTACGGAGCCATATGAAGATATTAGTTTTCGATTGATTTTCCTAGGACAAATTTTATTCATATATCAATAGGAGAATCACTGGAAAACAAATGGAGCAAATCGAATGTAATGCCAACATTCCCGGCAGTTATGAGAAATTGCAGTTGGAAAGTGCAGCGGAGGGAACAAAACCACGACAGTGCCAGCACGCACGTACGTGTCCTCGGCTTCTTTCTCGAGAAATTGAGTTGCCTTAAATTAAAATCGAATAGCTTCTATAAGGCTGTCTTATTTTTAAGTAAAAAAATTAATAAACTAAAGTACTTCTCAATTTGTAAACTTGATTGTCGATCTGAGTTGTAACAATTTGTCAGGCGTGTTTTATACTTTCGAATAAATCAATTAAGATGAGTGGCTTTTGAATTAATCGATTAAGACGATTGCTTATATTATTCTGATAATTCAGTGAAGTAAATAACTATTCACTGCGCACGTACAAAGTTATTGTATTCCATAGAAAACGTTTCATCACTTTAGATAGCGTGTGAGTGTCAGCGCCATTTGCTACGGGAAACTTTTAAAAGTTAAAGATAACAAGATTCGAAAATCCGAAGTTGCAAAAGTTTAACGACTCAAAGCTACAAGAAGAAAGAACTGATAAGCGAAGAAGCGACTACTAAAGAAGCTTTGTGGCGAGCAAGTTGGCAGGATGCAAGTTTACAGAATGCAAAGATTCGAAGATATGAGGGGACTTAGCAACATTAAACTTTACGAATACAAAGTGCAAAAATATGATGCTTAATAGGTGTAGGGTAAGATGACCAAATTCGGATCAGATACCAAATGCGGATCAACAATTTAACGAGTCGCTAATAAGCGACATACAAACACGTCGATGCCTTTTACGATATCGACAATGTAGCATAAAGTTGTAAATATATAAAAGAGCGAAATTGAAGTGAATTACTTTAAAATGTCGCTTATTAGCGACGCATCAAATCTGGTCCGAATTTGGTTACTTTACCCTATACATTTGTAGTGTCAGAAATTTCTCGATTTAGAAACCTGAAGATACATAAAAGTATAGAAATCTTTCCTCTCTCCCTGATTCGTCTTCCCCCCCTTCTTTCCTTTAAGAAATATTAACAAAGATTTAGATTTAGCGCAATTATACAGTATGCGAAATTATTCCTATACTTTCATGAGCCTTTTAAAAACGCATTCGCTGTGCCATTTTAATTATTCTCGATTCCGATTATTCCGCTTATTCGTTAAAATATCGACATTGATCGTGTCATCCTCTCACCAAGCATTATTTAGCAGTCGCCATTGTGCTTTGCTGGCCCTTTTATCCCAGTAGAATTTAACTCGATCATGGCGATAACTACGTGTCAACATACAAAATGAAAGGCAAAGTTGCGAAGGGAGTCCCACAGGTGCGTTGCAGTGTTCGTTAGTCTGCATGCGCAGGACAGTGAGCTTCCGGGAAGAAGCACTAGTTTATCAACCGTCTGCGAACATTGTGTCGAAATCTGCTCGCAAATATTAGACAGTTTCTGCAATACCGCGTTTCGCATACAGCAAACGTCGGGGGTGGAGAAGGGGGGGGAGGGGGGAGGCAGAGGTTTACAGTGTGTCATCATGAAAATTCAAGATGGGTATGGTAAATATTTACAATTCCGTATATGAAACATGGTAAACTCTAATATTTAGTGACCGATAAAGTAACCATGCGTTATCACCATCATTCCTATCCGGGATTTATTGTTATTTTCTACAAATGTGATTTTCATTTTTACAATAATATAAAATATGTGATTGCCGGGTAAATTCAAACAAAACCCCAGAACAATCCTTGTGGTATCTGAAATATTAAAATTCGAGGCGCGGGAAATGAGAGAGATAATTGCCAAATAATTATCACTGTTATTGAAATTAAAAAATTAATTTACAAAATATATATTTTAATGAAATTTAAAGTCTTGTGCAAATGGAAATCGAGCGCAGCATTGTGTCGAAATTATTACAAATTACATTATGCGGTAACAATCGTTCGTTTGCTGCCCACTCGCCGTGACATAAAGTTTCGCCGACGCGATTTCAACTCGTCTTACGGCATCTAGTACGATATTGTAAGTACTTGAAGATTAAGTTTTATTAACATTGAAGTATATAGACAAAAATTGCGACGAACTCGTCAGGACGGCGGCTCGCTACTGTATTTTAGTCATCAACAGAACGATATTGTGGAGAGCCAATGGATCGTCGATGGTGAACGTCGTTTACCCGATGACGATCGCATCATATATCCGACTAGGTGAAATCGCTGGAATGGTCGCGCCATTTATTTCGAAATCACCGCTTCACCTCGGTGTTGACCTCGATCCCCTATTCGTATCAATCCGCAATATTGTTCGCTCTCCGACTCGGTCAGCCGGCCGGATGATAATTAAACAAAAATCTAAACGACAATTCGATCGGGCGTTCGCGCGGATTCTATCGGTGAATGTGATATACCGCTGAAAAGCGAGACGCTAACGAAGCAACCGCAAACGGGTAACCCATTCAATTGAATATACGGGTAAGAAAGGGGATGGCTGATGGACACGCAGGTTTATATATACTTACGAGGTTTGGAAGATGGAGAAGATAAAGACTCGCATCTCTTGCCACGTCACGATCAATCGCGGTGATGGGTAAGACTAATTACTTTCGCGGCTCAGCGTACTTCTCCCCTCCCCCCCTTATTTCCTACGCTTTCGTCGACTTGTGCCGACGTTAACGTAAGACCGTTTTGTTTTTAATGGTGCTTTCAGTGTGGGCAACTTGTATTGTTTTATGATAAATTATTTTATAATGAAGAGACTGCGTTTCCAAGAGACGTTGATAAATGTTATTTTATGACTTTATTTCATTATTTTATAACGACTCTTGTGCATTAATTAAATCTAAAATTAAAAAATAACAATCAAATAAAGTAAAAATGTTTTTAGCCGATTGAACTTCGGACAACTTTTAACTAAATCGATAAACCTGACAGTATATAACAATCTGATAGAGCAATCTTCTAACAGATTTTAACATTAAATTGCATTAACGTTGTAGGTCAACATATTGCCGTAGGCTATATTCCGACAATAAGGGAGACATATCGCGTTAGTGTTATTAAATTTGTTGTTAATATTTTGAAATTTAAAGTAACATTTTAACAGAAAAAGTATTTTGCGAAAAACTGTTGAAAAACCGACTTCTACGTGTATAAAGTAGAAATTTATAAAACAATGTTTTATCAATTTCTGCATTTACGAATCCACTGCATTGTACTACTGTTTTATTTACGATGCACTTCAAATACTGCATTATTGTATAATATAGTGGTTGACCTTTTATTTACAGTCACTTTTATATTGAAAAAATCAGTTAAAATCAGTTTTTAAATCAGTTTTAATAAATGTTGATAATTTTAACAAATTCTCGACAGTTTGTACGTTTATGTATGTTAATAGTACTTGGAATATTTTTCCGTAAATGAGGACTGAATGATTATTTTCGAGAAACTCATATTTTGCAAAAATTGAATAATTATTTTTGTAAAAATGTGATTTAATGTCTATGATGAGCACAGCTAATCTGCGCCCTACCGAGCAGTTTTATCAGGCTCGCGACAACATTTTGAAAAATACAAAATTAAAGGAAGAAAACAAAAATTAGTTTTATTAATGTTTACATTTAATGACAACTTTATTCTTTCTTATACAAAATAAAGAAGTTTTAACATCTTTAAGACTATTTCGGTCCGCGAATAATTTGAAAATCGAATCGAAAAAAGTTAGCCATGTATGCCTGATCTAAGAAACAATATTTTTAAATCATTAATACTAAATATGATAACGTATGTCTTTTATTACATTTTTCTTTAAAAAAATAATGCTCGATAATTTTCCACATTGATTTAATAAAATATTTTACAATTTTTTACTCTTATTTAAAATTTTTCAAACTTATCAACAATACGTAAACACGTCAATTGTATTAAATTTCATATTTATGCAGCAAATAATACTTTCATTTTTATTTAAGAATACTTATATTTTTTTTAATTTTATATCCTAAAAATAAAATTTTGTAACTTTAATAAGATAAAAAATAAGAATCAGTTGTAATAATTTTTACTGATAATCTTTACTAGTCATTTCTACTAATCTGATATCAATTTGTCAGAATTATTTATTTTTATTTTTATCATTTATAAAATCTAATGATGATAAAAATATATTAATGCACATAATAAATTTTTCGTTAAAAGCAAAAATAAATTTTATTCTTTGAATAATAAATTCAACAATTTTTTTAAAGGAATTAATATTATTGTTACATTTCTATCTTTTAAAGTATTACTAAAAGAAAGAAATTATTTATATGTAACAGATAATATTCTTTAATAGCAATATGTATATTCATATCAAGCAATTAAAAATAAATGAATTTATTGTGCTATTTATTTGTGTCTTGTTAATGAAGACATAAATAGGGTGACAACGATATTTTCACTTCTAATTGTAAGTGCTTTCATAATCGAACGAAGTTACTCTTTATTTTATAATAATTTGTTAAATATTTTGTGGTAGTGAAATAGATTGATGTGATATGGCCTTAGTGTTATTTTGGAACTATACATGGCCTTACTTATGTAAATACATATTACCATTCACACGGCAATAATCGAACGAGGATACTAGCTGCAGAATCGTTCCTTTTATCGTCGCATTGCTATTCGAAACGCAATCATGGAAGGTAGAATATCCAAGATACACGATAATTCTCTTAACGAAGGTTAAGCCCGCGAGATCAATAAACTATTGCGATTAAATACATAATCAAATGTATATTCCATTTGCAATTCGTACACGATATTAAAACGATGTTTATTTATCGGGACTGATACTTTGCGTGATTAATTTATTTAAACTGTAACTTTCAAGTTGAATCGCTCGAGCAAGAATTACAAATTACTGTTTTCGCATGATATTCACGAGCAATAATTATTGGAATTATTATATTTTCCATGAACAATTATTAATATATGAAATTTGTTTTATATGGGCTTAGGAGTGCAACACGGATATTTGTGTGAAAATTAACGCATAATTATATTTAATTCTATTTTTGCAGTACATAAGATATTTCATTTAATTTCACGATACGGACGTTTCGGTTCCATTTCGAGCTATTCTCAGCGTAGCAAGTCAAATTAAAAACTTTCTCGGTCTCACATTCCCCGTTCTTCACGATGAGAGCTTTGCGCAGGCAGAAGCCACTACTTCACGAAGCATTAGACGTTGTTTAACATGTATGAATGTTGTCGTACATTCAGTAGAATGCGAAAGTAAGAATAGAACTGTGGTCGAAGAGTAAATTCATGAATCAATAATTATCAAGATTATTAAGACACGTTTGTAGTTAAAAGAACAATCGCATATTTAAGAGAGCGTTGTAAAGAATTATAAATGCCGTCATAAAAGCATCATATATTATTCGCTTTTGGTATTAATACCTGTACTTTTGTTAGTCATACTTTGGCGAATGTACAAATGCAACAAATAAATATACGAAAAAGAGATGAAAAGAGGTACGAAAGAATAGATTTAGGAAACATCGGATGACGCTAAAACAAGCATGGAGTATAATATCTCAATGAACATAGAATATAGAGTATAACACCAAAAAAACATAGAAATCTTTTATCTTAAATAGAGAATAAATAATGTCTGAATGGATAATCTCAAAATCGATTAGAGGCCTTCGAAATGTGATCACACAAAAGAATGCTACGGATTCTTTGGACAAATTTTATAACTAATAACGTGATCCTACAGAGAGCCAGAACGAAGAGACAATTATCGACGGAAATACAATCTAGAAAAGCCTCTTATCTATAGGGCCCGTTCTTCGGGGCGATAAGTATTATTTGTTACAGTTGATACTGAAAGGCAAAGTAGAGAGTAAAGAGAAGTCGGTCGAAAACAAATATCCTGACTATGCAACATTCGTGAATGGACAGACATAAGCAGTGCTGAAGAGCTTTTCCGATTGGCGGAGACTTTTCCGACCGACCGATGCATTTGCCAAAGTAATCGCCAATGTCCGGACGATCGAACGATGTACATAAAGAGGAAGAAGAGAATGAATAACTTAGGAAAGATTGGTACAAATATCTGATCTAGAAAATTAATATAATTATTAATTCACTAAACATTTTACATACAAAATGTTAAACATAAATAAAATTTTTTAGAAAACAGGAACAGGTGATAAAATATCAGTCATTAATGGTTTTGAAATTTCTTATTGTCAAATGGATTATATCTAATGGATTCTAAGTTTATTGCTTAGATAATTCGTGAAAAATAAGGAAAGTAGAAGCAGTGAAATTGATTTATGACAAATAGGATATTGGCATTTTTAAATATCAAATTTTTATTTAAATTTCTTCATGGTATTTATATGTCGTGAACGATCAAGATTGAAAGACGTTTATATCCTCTTTGTGCATATACATACAATGAGAACTATTATGTGAAACAGGCAGGGAAAAGTTATTGATTCAGTTGTGTTACTTGTATTACACTTTTCTCAAATATTTTAAAAATAAAATTTTATATTTGTTCGGCGTTTCCTCTATATATTTTCATGAATATTGTATAAACCAGATTTATACAATGAAAGCAATATTTAAGGTTCTTTCGTATTATATAAAAATATTTTTTAAATATTATGAAAAATGAGAATACATTTTGTCATTAAATAAACGTTCCAATTTATTAATTGTTTAATAAAAATATGCTATTGGTTATTAAATTTTTTTTCATAAATAAACAAGGTTTATTCTGACAATGAGAACTATCTGTTCTCATTTATTGGTAATTTGTTTTTCGTTATTTAAACTTTAGACGTAATAATGTGGATATCTATTGTAATAACTGTCGTATGAAATATTGTTTTATTGCGGATGAAAGTAATATTACAATTTTTCACAAGCTGAATAAACTATTAGTTAACTTTTATTCAAAATGTGGCTATGAAACAGTTTCTATCTTAAGGTGAAACTTCATTTAGACTATACTTCATCCGATACATTTTCTGATACGGGATACAGTGCAAAGACTTAACTTAATATGTATAAAAACGTTCAGACACACGCATACGTGTTCATTCGATACTAAAAATATTATAAAACTAAAATATCTGCTGAAATATTATTAATTTTTGGCTATTAAGAAAATATAAAAGCGTCTGAAAGCGGTAAATAAAAGTATGGTATTTCGCGGGAAAACGTTATGTTGGAGCGGTTTTCATGGGTTATGTTAAAAAAACTGCTTAATGGCTTGCCAGAGTACACCGGTATCATGTAACGTCTTGTAATTACAGTCTGTCTGCTTTTCTTGCACGGATATCGGTTTCCAATAATGCGCTCTTTTCTTCGTCAAAGTTATTTCGAAGTTTTAAAAGCAATGTATAGGGAGTATTTTTACTCGAGTGTTACTTTTCGCAAATAGACGCAAATTTTATTCGACGTATTTCACGAAATAATGAAAAATCGGGCGATAGCTCTGCCTTGCGGAAATATATTTCATAATTATTATTAGCAAATTGATTGAGTTGCGAATATAAAAATTCACCGTTTGAACTTTATTTTATGATAACACATAATGAATAATATTTTAATATAATATATTGCTTCTAGATAATTCATAGTTTCTCAAGTATAGCATTTTTTAATAATTAGAAATCGTTTATCGATTTAAAACACGTGAATTTGCTGACGTCAATGAGTCCGTCTAACAAAACTGTTACATGTCCGAAAGTAACGGCGCAGGACAGGTGGACAAACGGTATATGAAAATTCCTGTACCTACTAGATTAAAATTATTGGACTACCTACAATACATCTTGCTCGGACCTAAAAATTGACGTTCTCGTTTCTTGCTTGATTTGTATCATAATGGTCCCTTTAACTCTCTTTGTTTATAATTTTGCATCACAATATCCAACTTGAAATAGAAATTTTGTAATTTTATAGATCACGAAAGACTTTATACTCTTTAGAGAAATGCGAAATTACATGCATATCATGTGCATATCTATTTCTGCATTATTTCGGTCTCGTTAAACAATGATTTGTTGTAAATTGTCAGTCTTGTGTTCTTATTTTTTATATTTTCTTTATTCTCTATCTTTTTGATAATATTTTAACAATTCTTGATCATTCTTATAATAATATGTCGTATAACATTAACTCGACGAATATTTATGCATATGGAAATTACATAAATCGTGCGTTTGATTAACAAGTCGGCAGAGTCGGTACGCGGGCGCAATTGTTGGAACCAGCGAAATCAAGTTTTGCAAAGTCTTGCTGTTGTCATTGTATTCCCTTGTTGTCACGAGAGAACTCAAGTTTTGTCGATATTTGATTTACCTAACCACCTAGTTTCGCTGACGGCTGTTTCTTGTAGCGCGAGTTTTACGACGCTACCTTACGCGTGTCGCGCAGAATGTAATTTCAGAAACTTTTCGACTTTCTCGCCGGGTTTGTGCGCCACTGAGCGACCGGAGGTGCAGAACTGTCGCGAAACAAAATCGCTGGCTAAACGGGATTTGAGAACTCACTAGGCGTATGCATGGATTTAAGAACCGAAAGAAAGTAGGTGTCCTAAGCTGCAGAGATTCAGGAACGCGAGAGATTTAAGAGTGCAACTGATGTAAACGTACTAAAAAGATTTGAGAATGTAAAAAAGAATGTAATGTCGATACGCCAATTTAAAAACACAGAAATATAGGAAACCGAATATGTAAATTTAATTTGTTACTTAATTTAATTTAATTTGTTACTTTACTTTGTTAAATGAAATTAATTCAACTTTAACAAGGGGTACACAAATCCTAAAATACAAATAGTTCCAAATGTGTAAGTCGTGAAAGACAATTTATAGATTATAACATAAATATTTAAAGTAACATTAAAAATTCTACTTTCAGCATTGTGCAACTAAAAGGTATTAACATTTATGCTAATTCACACTTTTGCTAAGAAGACCAACTCCGAAGTAATCAAAAGATTATAATTAAATTTTACGCATTCTGCGACACGCCTCCCCAAACGCGCATATACACGTGCACATGTTTCATATTTATCTGCATACAGCAGTAACTTGGATTAAACGAATTGCGTGCGGATTACGTTACTTCGGTCAGGTTACTTCAAAGAAACTTATTTATCAGTAAGAGCAAAGTTTCGCTGGCTTCCCTTATTAGTTTCGAGTTGCCTTACATCGCACTAAGTTTAATCAATGCTGCAAGAATTATAACGAGGAATTTAGTTGCCTATTTGCGTGATATGTAATAAATACAGTATCTTGTATATAAGACAAAGAAAATTCACGATTACTTTCTGTAGTAAGTTATATTATTCAAAAGCGCAATTCGTTTCAGACTGTAATTAATTTACGCTATGCGTACGCGTTTTAACATTCTTATATTATACGTATATTAATATTAGAAAAATCCTGCAGTAGGTAATATTTTTAAGTGTTTCAACATCGTAAAAGTATCAAATAAAAATACTGTGAAAACTCGTAAAAGTTTCAAATAAAATACTGAAAGAGTTCTTTCGAATAACGAAGCGAGAATTTTTCACTAGCGCTGAAGATCAGCGTGTAAACTTAATATTCGGATAACTTTATCAAACAGCTTCGACCCTATCGATGGCGACATTGATCACCGTGAAAAGTTGTAAGAAAGCCACTTTGACGACGAAAACTTTAAGTAAGAAAAAGTGATTGACGTGCATATCCGTGAATACTCGAGAACGGCGGCCGATGAAACCCTAACGGGACGTCACTATCGATCATCGTAATCTTCCTCCACTCGCCTCACTTCCTTATCGCCCTCTAATCACTCTAAGTGCCGAAAATTACCGCCCAGCAATATGACCGTACGATTAATACTCCTATCTAATTTCGAAGAAAACATAAAACTAGATGCACGGGTAGATTATGTGTAGTCAAGAAAAAAATTACTCATCCTGAATATGCTGAAATTGCAAACATGATTTCTTGACACAAGTATTCAATGAAATATTATATTGTTTATTTAATTCAGGACAATTGCTGAAATAGTATATATCGCAAAATTAGTTATAAAACTATTAATTTACAATTTAGTTTTAAAAATTACTGATATATAACAGCTCTAATGTGTTTTATGGTGAGGGGTTTTTAAATCATCAACATAATATATGCAGTTGTGCAAGGACTGTTTATCAAATGCGGTACTTTCGTACGAGTAATTACAAAGATTTATAATTTACATTATTTTTCTTTTCTTTTAAAGAAAGGCATAGTTTACTTAATGTGAAATTTATACATTTCCTTTTACACGTTTTGTGTTTTATATTTTAATAAATATAAAAGCTTTTTCTCGCTGTTATTACTAACACAAAATATGTTTTTTTAACTATTTATTTTTGCATTTTTACACGAGGAATAGAACGAAAAATGGAATTGTACAAACACACTGGAAATACTTTGAATTTAACTGCTCCAAAATTTTGTTCGAATATAACATAGTGATACCACCCAATTCTCGAGTACATGCTTTTATAATTGAAAAGCACTATATATACAAAGTGAGTCACAACATTTGTGCCAGAGCTCGTGAGAAGATAGAACGGATCGAGATGAACAGTAAAGTCCTGAACCATTTGCAATTTTCGCAATAGTTAACGAGTAATTAATTATAAAATATCGTCGTCTTTGCCCTGCCCACTGTCCAATTCGAGCGCGTGGCGAGATGTGATCGCCCGGCGATCGATATTGCCAGGCCAGGGGGGGGGGACAGCGCGCCGTTGCCGGCGAGCTTACGTCGCCGCTCC